>NC_132838.1:122204134-122469481 GCF_048164855.1 Canis lupus baileyi | reverse complement strand
GAGGCCAGGGAGGAAGGAGGAGGAGGAGGAGGGAGGCCAGGGAGGGAGGACGGAGAGGAGGAAGGTCAGGGAGGGAGGGGGGAGGTCAGGTGGGGGAGGAAGGAGGAGGAGGAGGTAAGGGGAGGGGGAGGAAGGATGGAGGATGGGGACAAAGGCGGAGGAGGAGGGAGGCCAGAGAGGAGGGAGGGGGAGGAGGGAGGCCAGGGAGGGAGGAGGGGGAGGAAGAGAGGCGAGGGAGGGAGGCCAACAGAAGGTGCCAAGCCTACTCCAGGAAACCCGTGACGTGACGGTTTCCCCCGTGCTCCCCGCGTGGACCCGAAGGCGCCGGAGCCTGGAGCGGGAGCCATCGGTCGGGTCGAGTCGGTGGCCGCTCGCCGTGGGCGCTCCCGCAGGACGTCGCGGGGCTCGGGGGGGAGGGGCGAGGCCTGATGGAGCCGGCGGCCAGAGCTGGGTCCGAGGACGGGGACACCGAAGGGCCTGGTGCCTGGACTCATTCTCGGTGGCGTCGGCCCCAGGCCCCCCGCCCGCAGCTCGACATCACGCCCGCCAGCACCCACGGGACCCTCCTTTCCGGGCAGATGAGGAAGGGGCGCAGCCGGCTTCCCGGGGCCCAGCAGCAGGTCTCCCGAGTCCCGTGGGGTCCAGGTTCTGGGCCGGCAACCAGTGGGGCAACATGGAGCCCCGTTGGGGGGCCAGGCACCTCGCGGGTCCTGGGCGGGGAGTCCTGGGGGCGCCGACCCCACCGTCTGCTCCCGTGGGCCCTGCAAGCCCGGGGCCCGGGCTCCCGACGGCGGCTGGGGAGGCATCGCAGGGTGACGGACCTCAGGGAGTGGAGGCGCCAGGGACAGCGACCGGGTCAGCATCGCGGCCTCCGTCCCCCTCCTCCCTCCAGCCCCCCGGGCGCCAGCGGGACCCATGCGCACGTTGCCAAAGGAAGGTCTCGGGAAAGTCAAAGGCCTTCATTATTAACCCCCTGCTGTTTGCCTGGCACGGAAGCCGCCGGCGCCCGACGGGGAGGCCTGGCCCCAACGGGAAAACACGCGTCCTTTGGGCAGATGCCGCCCGTCGTGGCTGCTAAGGGACGGCCCGTCATTGTGGCGGCAGGTGCGGCTCCGGTGGGGGACCCTGCAGCTCCGTGGCGCCGGCTGGCACCTTGGGACGTGGCCCGAGCGGCACAGACAGCTCCGCGAGGCAGCGACGGCAGGGCCGGGGCCAGGGCCGGGGCCGGGGGGCGGCCCCCCCTTCTCGGGCTCCCGTGTTTCGTCCTAGATGCGGCCAGTGGGCTATGAAAGGAGTGTTTCCAATCCGATCCGGCGTGTCTGTCCCGCACCGCAGGGCCGGGGTCGTCAGCGCCGGGGTGGGCTGCCTCAGCCCCTCACCCTCGTGGGAGGCCCACACCCTGGCTGCCCCCGGGGCCCACGTCCCAACGGGAACAGAGCACGGTAAGCCCCTGAGCAGGTAAATAAAAATGTGAGTCAGGGAAAGGGGAGAGCGGCGGGGGCTCCTCCAGACAAGGTGGGCGGGGAGGGCCTCCTTGGGGGTGATGGCAGGGGTGGGGGTAGGGTTGGGGTTGGAGTTGGGGTGAGGGTGAGGGTTAGGGTTGGGGCTGGGGTTAGGAGGGGGGATTAGGGTTAGGGTTAGGGTAGGGTTAGGGTTAGGGTTAGGGGTTAGGGTTAGGGTTAGGGTTAGGGTTAGGGGTTAGGGTTAGGGTTAGGGGTGATGAGACAGAGAGGATGGGTTAGGGTTAGGGTTAGGGTTAGGGTTAGGGTTAGGGTTAGGGGTGATGAGACAGAGAGGATGGGTTAGGGTTAGGGTTAGGGTTAGGGTTAGGGGTTAGGGTTAGGGTTAGGGTTAGGGGTGATGAGACAGAGAGGATGGGTTAGGGTTAGGGTTAGGGGTTAGGGTTAGGGTCAGGGTTAGGGTTAGGGGTGATGAGACAGAGAGGATGGGTAGGAACAGCCTGTGCCCCAGAGAGAGGAAGGTTTGGGTGCAAATGGAATAGTGGGGACAAGGTTTGGTGCAGTCTGGACTAAGAAGGAGCCAGGGCAGTATTGGGGCTGTGAGTGTGAAGGAAGTTGTCTGGGGGCAAGATCAGAGGTTCCCCCGGCCTTGCAGGTCTTTCAGGAGAGGCTGGGATGTCGGCCCTATCAAGTCCCTGCCCCACCCACAGTCCTGCCACCGCTGCTGTGTGGGGTGACATCTTGGCCCCCAAAACTTTAACCTCCCGCCCCTAACACCCCCTTCTGACCTGTATCCTGAGATACGCTTTCCATTTGTCAGAATGAAGGTAAGTCGTATAAAATCTCAGATCCTTAAATACAAGGGCGTATGTGGCCAGGAAGGCGGGTTCCCCCCGGCAGCCGCAGACGGGGCCCCACTTCCTTAAATCCTTGGCCACGATTTGGTTGACGATTCCTCGTGCGAAACAGGCTACCCCGGGCGGCCTCGTTGCCTCCCACGCGCCATTTCCCATTTCGTGCTTTGCAGCACGACAGCTCCGTGGGACTCCCCAGCAGCTGCCGTCGTACAAAAAGTAAATGCAAAGTGGACGGTCCCCCGAGGCAGATGTCCGCGGAAATCCGGTTACTGGCAGGGAGGCTGCAGAGGCTCGGCAGCCGGCTCCCTCAGCACATTTGCACGCCGAGCTTCAGGTCCCCTCGACGTGTTCGGGTGCAGCCTTATTGCACTTTATATCGGTGTCTGTGCTGCAGACACAGACCCCAGCGCAGCCGCCCCTGCAAGGTGCCGCGAGCCACTTCAGTGAGGCCTCGGTCTCCTGCAAACAGCTGTTCACTCTGCGCGAGCACCTGACAGGTCGCCACAGAGCAGGGCCCGTCCACAGCCAGACTCCCTGGTAAGAGCGTGGGAAAGACCCCCGTGGAGAGGGAGACTGTGACGGAAAGCGAGGAGGACTTGCGTCCTTCGGGCGTGTGGATTTGAACCTCAAAGTCCCTTCCTTCTCTGCCCATGTTTCCCACACGGAGAGTGGGGTGTCCGCAGGGCCCCCTGAGGATCCAGCACGAGGATGGAGGGCCCACTGGCTTCGGAGAACGTCCGGGCAAGGATGAGCGCCGCCATCCCGACGTCCCCCGAGGCCCGCATCCTTTCCCCCAGCCTGTCCCTTTGCTGATCCTCCCCACGGCCCAGGAACGAGGCCCCCGGGAGGAGGTCACAGGGCTGACGCCGCCTGCCCAGCGCTCGGCCCTCCTGCAGCTGGGGCTCCTGGGCCTGCCTGCAGCTGGGGGACCGACTCCCGGGGGACTGTCTCCCCTTCGGCCCTTACGCTCCCGCCACGTTTGTATATCCCACATCTGCTCCTGAACCGGTTCAGCTCCAGTTATAGCCGCTCCCGGGCCCCATCCCCGCCCGGCCCCGACCCTCTCCATCCTCCCCGCTTCCCTCCTTCCAGCGCAACCCATGCCTGGGGGGACGCGGAGTCCGTCGCCGGCAGCGGGGTCACCCCGGGGCTCGGGTCGGCCCTCTCCGGGAGGAAGACGATGTCGCCTCGAGACGGACTGAGAACCACTTCTCACGTCTAATGAACAGAACATGGTGGAAACGTTGCTGTAGGGTTGCCGGGGCCTGGTCATAGGGTCAGCTTCTGCCTCGATCTCTCGGCCCGTCCCTCTCTCCCACTTGCCCGAGGGAGGCCGCCGGGTCAGGAGGACACGAACCAGGCCCGTGGAGCTGGAGCCTCACGTGAGGAACCAAGGCCGCCCACCGACGCCCAGCGCCCACCAGTCCCGTAAGGAAGGAGCCTCGGGGGCCACACTGGATTCTCGACACACGGAAACTCTGCGGATTATAGCTGTCAGGTGCTGAGGCCGTATTTTTTGGCTGAAATACAGCTTCCCGTACAGTTTTATTAGTTTCAAGTGCACAGTATAGCGATGCCCACGCACGGCCGACACCTGCTGCTCTGGGCGCTGAGCCCACGCCCTGCATCCCGTCACCTAATCCCCCGCTGCCTCCACCTCCCCTCCGCAGCCCGCAGTCTGTCCTCTGTATTGAAGAGCCCATTTTTTTGTTTCTTTTTTCCTTTTATCCTTTGTTTTGCTCCTTAAATCCCTCTAGGAGTGAAATCCTGGTGTCCGTCTCTGTCCCACTGGCCCACTTTGCGTGGCATTAGGGTCCCAGCTGCCTCCGGGTCCTCGCAGAGGGCAAGATTTCACTCATTTCAGGGCTGCGTGACAGTGCGCTGTATGGACGCCGCCTCTTCTCGATCCCGGTGGGTGGACACTCGGCTGCTGCCACACTTTGGCTCCTGTAGGTGACGCGGCAATAAACGTGGGGGACGTCAGTCTTCTCAGATGAGTGTTTTCGCTCCCTCTAGGTAAATACTCGGGGTGGAACGACCGGATCGGGGCGGGGGAATTCTTCTCTTAGCTTCTCGAGGAACCCACAGTGGCCGCGGTAGTTTGCGTTCCCACCAGCAGTTCAGGAAGGTCCCTGCTCCTCCGTATCCTCACCAACACTTGCTGTTTCTTGCACTTTTTTACTGCAGCTCTTCTGACGGATGTGAAGCGACAACCCGCTGTGGTTTTAATTTGCATCTCTCTGATGATGAGTGACGTTGAGCATCTTTTCGTGGGCCTGTTGGCCATCCGGATGTCCTCCTTGAAAACACATCTGTTCAAGGGTCGCTGCCCATTTATTTCATTATTTACATTTTTTATTTAAATTCAATTTGCCAACACATAGTATCACACCCGGTGCGCGTCCCATCACGCACCCGCCTCAGTGCCCGTCACCCAGTTACCCTGACCCCCCACCACCCTCCCCTTCCTCAACCCTTTGTTTCCGAGAGTCAGGAGTCTTTCATGCTTTGTCTCTGCCCATTTTTATTTTTTCATTTTTTTAATACTAAATTTATTTTTTATTGGTGTTCGATTTGCCAACATACAGAATAACACCCAGTGCTCATCCTGCCAAGTGCCCCCCTCAGTGCCCGTCACCCATTCACCCCCACCCCCCGCCTTCCTCCCCTTCCACCACCCCTAGTTCATTTCCCAGAGTTAAGAGTCTCTCATGTTCTGTCTCCCTTTCTGATATTTCCCACTCAATTTTTCTCCTTTCCCCTTTATTCCCTTTCATGATTTTTTATATTCCCCAAATGAATGAGACCATATAATGTTTGTCCTTCTCCGATTGACTTATTTCACTCAGCAGCATACCCTCCAGTACTACAAAGCTGTGGTCATCAAGACAGTGTGGTACTGGCACAAAAACAGACACATAGATCCATGGAACAGAATAGAGAACCCAGAAGTGGACCCTGAACTTTATGGTCAACTAATATTCAATAAAGGAGGAAAGACTATCTATCCATTGGAAGAAAGACAGTCTCTTCAATAGATGGTGCTGGGAACATGGGACATCCACATGCAGAAGAATGAAACTAGACCACTCTCTTGCACCAGACACAAAGATCAACTCAAAATGGATGAAAGATCTAAATGTGAGACAAGATTCCATCAAAATCCTAGAGGAGAACACAGGCAACACCCTTTTTGAACTTGGCCACAGCTACTCCTTGCAAGATACATCCATGAAGGCAAGAGAAACAAAAGCAAAAATGAACTATTGGGACTTCATCTAGATAAGAAGCTTTTGCACAGCAAAGGATACAGTCAACAAAACTACAAGACAACCTACAGAATGGGAGAAGATATTTGCAAATGACGTATCAGATAAAGGGCTGGTGTCCAAGATCTATAAAGAACTTCTTAAACTCAACAGCAAAGAAACAATCCAATCATGAAATGGGCAAAAGACATGAACAGAAATCTCACAGAGGAAGACATAGACATGGCCAACATGCATATGAGGAAATGCTCTGCATCACTGGCCATCAGGGAAATACAAATCAAAACCACGATGAGATCCCACCTCACACCAGTGAGAATGGGGAAAATTAACAAGGGAGGAAACCACGAATGTTGGAGAGGATGCGGAGAAAGGGGAACCCCCTGCACTGTTGGTGGGAATGTGACCTGGTGTCTCTGCCCATTTTTAATCTGATTATTTGTGACTTTATGGTGCCAAGTTGTAGAAGTTCTTTATTTTGGCTATTAACCCCTTCCCAGAGGCATCACTGCCTTCCCATAGGTGGCCTTTTTGTTTTGTTGATGTGCAAAACCTTTTCATTCTGGTGAGTCCCGATCGTTCAATTTTGCCTTTTGTCTCCCTGAGAAGACATATATAGGGAAATGTGTCTACAGCCAATGTCGAAGAAATTGCTGCCTACGGTTTTCTTACAGGATTTCTATGGCTTCGGGCCTCCCGTGTAGGTCTCTACCCCATTCTGAGTTTGTGTGTGTGTGTGTGTGTGTGTGTGTGTGTGTGGTGTAAGAAAGGGGTCCAGTCCCATTCTTTTGCACATGGCTGTCCAGTTTCCCAACACCATTTGTCGAAGGCTTTTTTCCACTGTGTATTCTTGCCTCCTATGTTACAGCGATTTATTTCTGGGCTCACTATTCCATAGCATTGACCTATTTTCCTGCCAGCCCCACACTGTTTTGATTACGACAGCTCAGTAGTATATCTTAAAACCTCGGGTAGGTGATTCCTCTAGCTTTGTTCTCCTTCTCCAGGATGGCTTTGGCTTTTTGGGGTCTCACATAAATTTTACGATTATTTTGTTCTGCATCTATGAAAACTGCCGGTGGTATTTTGGTAGGGGTTGCATTGCACTCACGGATCGCTTTGGGTGGTCTGAATATTTTATTTTATTTTATTTTATTTTATTTTATTTTATTTATTTTATTTTATTTTATTTTATTTATTTTATTTTATTTTATTTATTTTATTTTATTTATTTTATTTCATTTATTTTATTTTATTTTATTTCATTTCATTTATTTTATTTTACTTTATTTTATTTTATTTTATTTTATTTTATTTTATTTTATTTTATTTTATTTTATGTATTTTGGTCTGAACATTTTAACAATGTTGATTCTTCCAATCCACGAGCACAGAATATCTTTCCATTTGCTTGTGCTGTGTTCAATTCTTTGTATCGATGTTGTATGGTTTTCAGAGTACAGGTCCTTTCACCTCCTTGGCTAAATTTTTTGCTTGATTTTTTTTATTTTTGGTGCAATTGTAATGGGATTGCTTTCTTAATTTCTCTTTCTGCTGCTTCATTATCAGTATATAGAAATGCAACGAGATTTGTGGATATTAATTTTGTACCCTGTGACTTTACTGAATTCATTCATCAGTGCTGGTGGTTGTTCGGTGGAGTCGTTAGGGTGTTCTACATATAGGATCACACCGTCTGCAAATAGTGGAAGTCTTACTTCTTCCTTGCATGTTTATTGCTGTTTTGAGCCATTGACTTTGGGGTACGTGGTTACACAACCCTGGATGACTATCACAAACCGAATCCCCTAGTGCACTTCAGTTTGTATCACTCACCTGTCTGCACAGAGAAAACAGGAGAGCCCCTCTGTTTATGGCAGAGTTGACTTTAGTAGGATTCTGAGCACAGGAGGCTGAACTGTGTTGCTGCCCTGTGACCTCGTGTCTCCCAGCGCGATGATCCAGCTTCGGTCCACATGGCCCAAGTACATTCATGCATCAAATAGTCTTTTTTTTTTAAATATATTTATATATATATAAATAAATAAATAATAAATATTTAAATAATATAAATAAAATATAAATAAAAAAATATATTTATTTTTTGATGTGCAAAACCTCAAAGAGAGAGGGAGAGAGAGGCAGAGGGACCGGGGCTATGCCCTGAGCCAAGGCAGACGCTCAACCACTGAGCCACCCGGGCGTCCCCATGTATCCATAGTCTTTAGCTGAGCAGAGCCTGCTGGGGCCTGGGCAGCCACCACGCACAGGCCTATCCAAGACTCAGGGTTATACCCACTTCGTGAGGAGCACGACAGATCCCAGGGATGCCCCTGTCACCAGGCCCACAAATACCAACACTGAGGCATCCCCGAGCATCTTGATACAAATGAAGTTCCCTCCAGCGCAGGGCCAGGGCCCAAGCTGTGGCTTTGCTCTGAGAACCGCAGCAGGATTGTGCTGGCAGCTAAAGGCTCTTGCTAAAGCAGGCCGCTGGCTTCCCCAAGGCCTGTCCGGGCCAAGGTGTGTGAGGCTGCATCATTCCCTCCTGACACAGGCTCTGGATGCCAAGATCTCGCTGAGCGTGAGAGGGATCACATTCGCGCTGAACCTAGGCCTCTAGCCAAGTGTGCTGGAGGCAGCCCAGCCTCTCGTCCCCACAGACAATGTCAGATCCATCATCTGAGCGCTCAGCATAGGGCCTGGCACTGCCAGGGATGCCTGCCAGCATTCGATGTGCCCTTATGAGCCTCCCATTATAAGGGACAGACATTCAGGTCAATCTAGTTTAGCAAACATTGTCTGACCAGCTAATGCCTGTAGGGCGCAGGAGGAGTGGCTAGAGGGAAGAGGAGAGATTGTAGCTCCTGCCTTCCAAGGCACCACTGTCCAGTGAGTGCAGAAATACAGGGTAACCAGGAAAAATATGGATAAGACCCGAGCCGAGGGACCAGCGGCTTCTGCCCTTTGGAGCACCCAACAACTAGGGATGTTGGCAGAGGTTCTCTGGAAGGGCCCACCCTTGGCCTGGGCTCTGAGGATATCATGAAGAAGGACTATGAAGGAAGGCCCATGGCAGATGTCACCATGTGGGAGAGCAGGGCGCGCCCAGCATGTGCGGGCATCGCCCTATCGCGGCAATGACCCCGCAGGTCAGCTCGTGACCCAGTAATGATGTGCAACAAAGAACAACAAGGTGGCAACGGCCAACAATGAGCGTTTGCTGCTCGCAGGTTGGCAAGTTGGCTGAAGCACCGCTACCGTGGCCTTTGAGCCAAGTTCTGCTCGCGTGTCTCTCATGCCAGGACGCAGGCTGAAGAAGGAACTGCTACGGAAGGCAGACGCTTCACAAGGGGCAAAAGGCCAAGCCAAACCACACAACCACATTTAAAGCCTCAGGTCAGTTGTGACCTTACATCTGCTCACATTCCACGGGTTACAGCAAGTCACCTGGCTGAGACCGGGTCAGTGGGACTCTGCTCAGGAAGAGGCATGGCAAGGACGGGCTGGGAAGGGAAAATTGTGAATAAATAATACAATCTTCTGAACGGATGGTGGCCAAGAAGTCACAGGTGAGAGTGGAAACACGGACCACAGCTTCATGTGGGAGAGCCTAGCTGGTTGCTCACAAAACCGCTTCTCTTTCCGCCCTGGGCGCAAGAGTAGCCTCCACTTCCCAGGTTCCGGTGCAGCTAACATCTGAATTCAGGCCAATGGAGCACGGGAGAAGGGATTGGCTCCCTCCCAGGCCCAGCCCGTTCAAACCTCCCACACAGCCCTCCAGTCTTTCTTTGTTGGCACAGATCCCGGCCCAACGTGGTGGTGGAGCCACAATGTGGACGGAGCCTGGGTCCCTGCGTCACCGCGTGGAGGACAGGGCCCGGGAAGGCCACCTGACCAGGAACTCCCGTGTTGGTTCACGTCAGTAGTTCCGAGTAAGCTTTTATGGTTAAAGCCACAGAGATTTGTTACAGTGATTCATCTACTATTACCCCCTTGTCATTGCTTTGCCTCTTTAGGCTTTAAATTCTCATCTGTAAATAGGGATTCAGAGTTCCTACCTCAAAAGACGTTCCTGAATCAGGCGGGTGTGATCTCAGCAGGGTGGCCCCATCAGCCACAAATTTACAAGAGGCTTTTAGGAGGCTGCAAGTCAGCTACGTGGCACGTCAAGGGGGGAGTCCTCCCGGGGCCTGTCTTCACTGGGCCCCAGGGGTGCAGGGGAACCAGATGCACCAGGCTCCACAGGCCCTGCTGGCGGGGTGGTGAGTCCCAGCCCTTTAGGCTGTTGAGGTGCACACCTGCCGTGGAGCCCAGGGCTGCGCATCGGAGGGGCACTGTCTCACCTGGGAGAGACTCCCGTCCTGGAAACAGGGAACCTGGGAAGGGTCTCCCCTGTACAGGACTTGCTGAGCACCTACCACGGGCCAAGCGCAGTGAGGCTGGGACGCAGGCGTTAGCAGCCATCCTCAAGCTCTGGCCATGAGGCTTCCAGGGCTGTCCCAGTGCGGGGACACGGAGGGTGCGGGGGGCACGGGGGGTGTGGGGCCAGGACAGTGAGCAGCAGGCTCCAGAAGCCTGAATGTGCCCAGGCCACACTCCCACACCCCAGGGCTCTGCCTACGTGGGATCACCCCCGGGGGCTGCTGGCCCAGCTTCAGGCCCTGGGCCCCAGATCCTGGCCACCTGCTCCAGCTCGGCTTCTCCAGGCTTGCAAGCAGGACGTGCTAGGTGTACAAGCCCCAGGTGTACAACCCCCAAGTGTAAGAGCCCCAGGTGTACAACAACCCCCCAGATGTATGACCTCTCAGGTGTAGGATCCCCAGTTGTACGAGCCCCAGGTGTTATGACCTCCAGGTATAAGACCCCCCAGATGTACGACTTCCCAGGTGTACGAGCTCCCAGGTGTATGAGCCCCCAGATGTTACAACCCCCAGGTGTACGCCCCCCCAGGTGTTATGACCCCTAGGTTTATGACCCCCCAGGTGTACAGTCCCCCAGGTGTACGACCCCACAGGTGTTATGACCCCTAGGTGTATGACCCCCCAGGTGTACAGTCCCCCAGGTGTATGACCCCCCAGGTATACAACCCCCCAGGTATATGGCCACCCTGTACGACCCCCAGGAATAAATAAATCTTTAAAAAAAAGAAAAGACGCCAGGTTTCTGGGACCCTCGCGGAGCATGAGGGCGGGAGGGGCCGGGGCCACTGACCAGCAGGACTCCCTGCGTTTGTGCGCAGTCCCCGTGGGCCCCGGGTAGAGAAGGGCCTTCGGGCCCGCAACGCCAGGCCCCAGGAAAGACCCGTGCCCGGGGCACAGGCTGCCTCGCGGTACCCGGCCGCTGGGGACATCCTCTCCTGGGGCCCCCGGGGCAGCACTGGGGCACACTCAGGACCCGGAGAGGGTGATCCTGGGGCACGTGCATGGGGGTTGGGGGGGCAGGGGCACAGCCGTGTGAGGAGCCTCGAGTGCTGCGTCAAGGCCAAGGAAGGGCGGGGATGGGAGGCATGTGCGTGCAGGAAAGCTCTGCTGAGAATATTCTGGGTGGAAAGGGAGACTGGGGAGTTGCTTACCCTCTGTTTCTAAGCCTGCGTTTCCACTTTCACGTAGGGGGGCCTCGGGGATACCCCTGCTCCCCCCGCCCCCACCGGGCCCCGGGAGGAGCAGAAGGACCTGGGGGCGCCGGCCCGGCCGTCTGAGCACCGTGCCCTCGGGCGGGTCACCAGGCTGGACGGCGGCCGTGGCCAGGTCAGCCGGGGTCTGGCACGGGGTGACCCCGCATGGAGGCCCCCTCACGGGAAAGCATGTGCGCCCCATAAAAACCCGCGGCGTCTGCCGGAAGGCGCATCCAAGTGGCAGAGGAGTCGTGTCGGGAAAGAGGGTTTGGCGGGTGTGGCGATGTGTCCTACTCTGTCACTGAGACGATAAGTCATATTTATGATATTTAATAATTTAAAAATAGCGTCTACAACGTCATACGATGTGAGTAAGTGTCGTAGGGAAGCTCTGCTCCCCGACAGGCGCCGGGAGCAGCTGGGGACAGCGAGGCGCGGCCTGGCCGCAGAGGGACGGCCATCCCCGGGGCCCTGCGCAGCTGACGGTCGGCTGCGCCACCTCCCGGAGCCTCTGCCCGGCTCTCTCTGGCTCCTGTGTCCCCCACCCCCCGCCGCCCTAGAGAACAGCACCAAGGACCAAGGGCCGCGGGGCCACCGGCGGGCCTGGCCCGGGCTGAGCTCCCCACGGGGACCGTGCATCGGGGTCTGGTCCCTGGTGTGGCCCCATCTCCCGGGAGAGGCGCGCTCACCGCCATGGGACCGGGCCCCGCATCCCCAGGGTCCTCCAGACACCAGGGCGCATCAGCCTCCCGGGCCAGCCCGTGGCCACGACCACAGGCCGGGCTCCTGGGAACCGAGGAGCGGAGGCGAGTGGGGTGGGGGCGCAGAGGCACCAGGACGACCCCGACGGGCTGCAGCCCCGGCCCAGAGGACGACCCCGAGCGGAAGCCCGTGGTGGGTGTGCCCCAGGGCCCCGGGGACGGTCAGGAACAGGACAGGACGGGAAAGAGCTAGAAGATGAGGCGGCTCCTGCAGTCACCCGGTCGCCTGGGAAGGGATCGGGAAGCAGACGTCTAAGTTCAACCCCTGGACCCTGAACTGAAATCCATCCTCCGGGGCCATGGCGTGGAAGGGGGCTGCTCCCACGCCGCCCGCTTCGTCCTGCAGCTCTGTACCCGAGTCCCGGGGTGCGGGCCGTGACCCCGGGGCCGTGTCGCCGAGGAGCCCCGAGGAGAGGGCCGCGGCTCTGCAGCCACACAGCACGCGGGGCGGCGTCCGCCGTCAATCGGGACGTGGCGGCCGCAGCCAGCAGCCGAGCCCGCTGAAGTGTCAGCCGGAGGCACAGCCCGCGTCAGGGAGACAAAATTCCAGCCTAGCAAAATCCTTCCTCCTTCCTCCCTCTTCAGAGAGAAAAAAATTTAAAAAAAAATTTTTTTAATCCCGTGGAGGGCCCTGGAAGTCTGGCAGCGCAGAACGAGCTATTTATGCAGGACCACCTCGCCGCCGTGCATGTTAAGGACGAAAAGGAAAATGCTTTCGGGTTTGGAGATGAGGTTGCAGCCACAGATGGTGCCCGAACATGCATAAATTCGGTTGCTGCGTGAACAGATGGAAACTCGAAGGAAAAAGTAAAAAAATAAATAAATAAAATAAAATAAACTGTAGCATTTCGTCTGCCAGCCCGCTGCCCGGGCGGAGAGGGGGTGTCGCTCGCCCCCGAGGGCCTCGGTCTTCCAGTCTGGGGGACGGGGCTGGAAATGGGGCCGAGTGCACGGCCCAGCGACGGGCCTGGACTCCTGCTCCGCCTCTCCCTGCGGGGCTGCCCTCGGCCTCGGGGGGGCTCCTCCTGGAGCAAGGGGCTGAGGAGGGGGGCGCCCCAGGTCGCCCGGAGCACCGACGCGGGGAACGGGCGCCACACACAGCCCTGCTGCGGCAGGTGTGCAAGGCCTTCCCGCCAGGTGGCTCCCGGCGGCCTGGGAGGGCGGCAGGGTCGGCCCCGCGGCCAGGTGGGGACGGGGAGTGGGTGCACACTGCTCCTGCCCGCACCCCCCTCGGGAGACTCCGGCTCTGGGTAGGCTCGCGGGGAGCCCGGCTCTGCGTGTCTGCATGCACCGGCGTCGTGCACAGAGGGACGGACGGAGGATGCCTCAAATGGAAGGCCGCGCGTCCACGGTGATGACTGTCCCTCAGGACCGTGTTCCGCCCCGAGCAGGGCCCCGTGGGGACTGATGCGGGAGTGGCCACCTCTCCCCCGCCGGCCCTGCCCACAGGCCCTGCCCCGTGACCCACGCAGCCCAACGCTCCCTGTCCTGCCTGCCCTCGGGACTTCGGCCAATGGCATACGCCGTGCAAGTGACAGGTCCCCACTGTCTCCTGCTCCCTCGTGTCCTGTGGGAGAGCAGCCTGGGCCGCCTGGCTGGAGGAGACCCGCGGAGCACACCCAGGTCAGCCCCGGGGTCCCAGCTGGGGGCCCAGATGTGGGACCCTTCACAGGCGAGGTCCACCGAGTGGCCCCACTAACCTGCAGGTGCCGGGCGAGCCCTGGAGGCCGGCTCTGGTGAGCAGTCCCCGGCCACCCCGGCCACCCCGGCCACCTCGGACACCCCGGGCCACCTCCACACAGTGAACTGCTTCTGAAGGAGCAAGTGACCCAACGGGTGCGAGCCCTTAGCAGGGGCACGTGCTCAGTGTGCAGAGTCGCCGAGGCCTGAGCAGGTGACCCCGGCGGGGCTCTCATGACTCAGAAACGCAGGCCATCCGGGGACACTGGCGATCATTGGTGTTTCCTGGAAAGCGGGGCAACTGGGCCGCGGGTGTCCCCCGTCCGCGTGCCGGTTGTGACTGCAGGTCTGGAGGTGGAGGGAGGGCTGGGGTGGGGGAGGGGAGGAGGTGGCACCAGACCCAGGACGCTGCCCTGACTCCGCTGCCCTGACGGGCTCCCTCTGGGCCTAGAGTCGGGGTGACACCGCGGACAGCCTCGCCGCCAGCACGCGCAGCCGGGGGACAGCAGGGCTCGCACCAGGCTGCAGGCGCGGAGGGCCTCCTGGAAGGGTCGGCCTAGACGGGTGGCTCGCGGCCCAGCAGGTGGGGGGAGGTGAGGGGAGCGGAGGCCGCAGGCCACGGCCGCGGGGTGAGCGGCACACACGGAGGCCGGGCTCGGGCAGGACTTCGCCTCCACGGCCGGTCTGGTGGGCGCAGCACCCAGCACCCGGCACCCGGCACCCGACGTGCGCGGGAGGAACGCACATGAATAAACATTACTTAAAGGGACTGCGTAGGGCCATGAATTTTTCAGTGGCAAAAACAGCTGAGAACTTACTAAAAAATGCATGAATTTCGTATTTGATTATAAGTCAAGCGCAGCCCAAAAGGGAGAGGGAGAGAGTCCGGGGTTGGGGGCGGCCCCGCAGCCTGAATTAATGAGGTTGCTCCTGACGGGGAGGGAGGGCGCGGCGATGGGGCCTGGAATTAATGCAGCGGGGGAGGCGCTCAGGAAGCCGCTGCCCAGCTGAGCCCACGCGCCCTGGACCTCGACGCCGACCGGGGGGCTGTCACCAGGGCCGGGGCCTGCCGCGGGGCCCCACACGCCGTGGCCTGAGCTGCAGGATGTCGGCCCCGGGCCGGGGTGGGGGTGCAGGGGAGGAAAGGGGCCGACGGGACGTCCAGGCCCCTGCGCCCTCCTAGCGCATCCGCCACACAGCGGCCAGGGGGGTTGCAAAGTCGGCTCAGACCCTGCGCCGCCCCCTCCGGCGGGTTTCCACCACCGTGAGAATGAACTGTCTTCTCCCCACGGTGACCCACGAGCCTGCGTGACCCCGGCCCGCACCTCCCCGTCCTCCCTGCCCGCCTCCCCGCTCACGCCGCTCAGCCTACCCCAGGACCTTGACGTGGGCTCTGCGTCTACTCGGAACTTTCTCCCCAAGCTTCTCCCATCAGTGAGGTCTCGGCTGAGACGAGACGTCGTCCCCGAAAGGCAGGTTCCACCCTCCTCGTGCGAACGAGCCCTCGCACTACTGCCGTTCCGTGTCGCACGCGGCCCGATGGTCCCTTCGTGGCCTCCCGTGGGAGCGGAGTTACTGTCTGTGGGCCTGCGACCCCTCGTTCACGCTCCGTTGCCCCCGCGGCCCCACGGCCCCGTGACGAGCGTCCAGGGAGGGAAAGCAGCCGAGACTTTGGGCCGTCACTGAGCCTTTCTGAGCCTCAGTTTCCCCATCTGCAGAATGGGGGGTCAGCAGCTCAGCGGGAGCAGAGACTGACCCGAGGAGCAATGCCTTCTCCCCGCGCGTATTTGCTGAGCACACGCGCCCCACGTCCATGACCCGGGGCCACAGCGAGTGACCGTCCAGCTCGGGGCCCGGCCGGTGGCTCTTAGGGGGGGTCGGTGTCTAGAGAGGAGTGGGGAGGCCTAGGGTGTCTGCACTGCAGAGCCCGGGCACCACAGGGAGCTCTTGGGGCAGGGACTGGGGCTCCGACGACCTCGGGTCACCGCCCGCCACAGCCTCCCCAGCTACTGCGGAGCCCCCGCCCCCCGCGGCCCCCAGGCAGGAGGCAGTGAGCTCCAGCGCCCCGGCTCATGCCCCACGTGAGGGTCTGACAATGGTCGCTCAGCCCCCAGCTCAGGTTCAGGGGGACGAGCTGGATCCCGGAGTGCGTGGGGAGGTGGCAGACGGGGGACCCTCCCTCAGCTGGGCTGCGGCCTGCGGCACCCGCGGCACCCCCATCAGCCTTGAGGGCAGACAGCTGTAAGCCGCAGGAGGGTCCGTGAGAGGCCGCGGGGCGGGGGGGGACGGGGGGGCTGTACGCCTGCGGGGTGGGGGCAGATCCCCGCTCCTGGACTTGTCCTGAAACCACGTGGATGTTTCCCAGCCGAGTGCGCATCCACGGTGGAGCTGGCCCGGGGGTGACGTTGGGGCCCAGGCCTCGGGCACCGCGTGGACCCCACCCGGGGCCTGGGCCCTGCAGCAGCACCACGCCCCACGCTGTCGGCGGCCCCGGGGCTCTGCGCCTGGGGTGAGGGCCCCTTTGAGGCCAGACTTCCCCGGCAGGAGGCCATCGGGACTGCTCTGGGTCCCCTCGCCCTCCCCTCCCTGCAGGGCTCCCTGCAGCTCCCGAGCTAGCTCCCACGCTCCGAGGGCTCACGGTCCACGGGTTCCCGGCCCTGCGCAGCATCAGGCTCCCACTGGGGTCTCCGGGTGACCCCGGGGCGGGGCCGGGACATCCTCCTTCCTGACTGTGGACGGCACCCGTGGGCGACGCTCCTGCAGGAGACGGGGCTCCCCTGCCCGGGAGCCGCACCCCGGTTCCCTCTGCCGTCACTAAACAGCTGTCCGCCCTGGGCTGTCCCCGCCCCTCGTGGGGAGCTCAGCATGCGGAGGTGACGTCCCGGCTCTGGGGGTGCACCTGCAGCTGCCCCGCTGCCCGGAAGAAAATGAGCACAGGCGGGAAGGGCCCGCGGCCTCGGGTGCTCCCACCGCGGCCTGCTGCCCTCTGCGGGGAGTAGAAGGACCCCCAGGGAGCCTGTAGGACTCGAGCGACTAATGCCGGGGGATCGGCTCCCCACTCCGAACAGCACGGCCGGGAGCCTGACGCCTGGGACCCTGGCCAGTACCCTTAGCTGGACACAGGCGTTCCCAGGATGATGGCTTGGGACACGGCTGTCTCGTCCGTGAAGGACCCCAAGCCGCACTGTCAGCCCATTAGCCAAGCCTGAGACCGTGAGGGGCTCCCAGGGACTCCGCGTGGGGGTGGCAGGGGGCAGGCCCCCGGGATCTCAGAAGACAGGGCCGGGGCCTCAGCGCGGGGTCGGGGACCTCCACAGGGATGCAGGATGACCCCCCGCTTTGAGGGAGAGATGATAAGACCACGTCTGGGACTAGAGTTTGGGTTTTTTTTGTTTTTGTTTTTGTTTTGTTGTTTTTTTTTTTTTGAAGCAGGGCATACGTCCAGTGAAGCATCTCGAACGTCGGGCAGAGCCCCGGGATTTCTGTCCCGCCTGCTACCCGAGCCCGAGGCTACCAGCACGCCGGCCGCTGGCACCCTCAGCGCTTGAACTTCGTTCGCCAGGTTTCCCGTGCGTGTGTCCAGCGTCGTGTCTCGGAGACACCTGCACGGTACACGCGCCAGCCGCCCTGCTCTGCTTTAGTCCTTCCCTCCCTCCTCCTTCTTTTTTTTTTTTTTTCTCCTTTCTTTTTAATTGAACATCCATTAGCTGCCATATAGGTTCTGTTGCTGAGCGGCGCCGCGTCGTGTGGCTGTTGGCCGGCAGCCTGTGCGCTTTTCTCCAAGTTTGGGGCAATTACGAGCAACGCTCCTACGAACACGTTCATTTCTGTCCTTTGATGCACACAAGTCGTCCCTTTTCCCGGATTTGGACCCCGGGGGCGCGAGCGACGGTGGGTCAGGAGGCCCGCGTGTGTTCAGCTTTAAAAGAAGATGCTAAAATAAATAAATAAATAATTCTGTATGTTGGCAAATTGAACACCAATGAAAAATAAACTCATTATTTAAAAAAAAATAAATAAAATAAAATAAATAAAAATAAACGAACGAATAAATAAATAAATAAATAAATGAAATAATAAATAAAATAAAATAAAATAATAAAATAAAATAAAATAAAATAAAATAAAATAAAATAAAATAAAAAGAAGATGCTAACGGTTTCCCAAATGATCGTGTCCCGTTGCATTTCCACTCGCGATGCATGACTTCGCTACTGCTTCCTAACGTCCGTCTTTAATTTTGGCCACCGTGGTGGCCGCGAAGGACACCTCCTGGTAGTCCTATTCACATTTCTCTAATGACGGATGACGCGAGCACCTTCTCAGGTACTTACGGGCCTTGGGCATATCTCGCCTATCCAAATCCCTCCCGCATCTCACGGAATTCCCTTTCTTTCCTTGGTTGGCGGGTGTTCTTTATATATTCCTGACGGCTCGTCTTCCGTCCCGTAGATGCTTCGTGAGCATCGCCTCGCACCTGAGTTTGTTGAAGCTGCTTCCTTGCGTGCTCCCCCCGCCCCCCCGGCCCCCTGGAGACTCCGGTTAAGGTGACTTTACCCAGGCTCCCGCCCCAGGATCTGCTGCCTCTGCTTTGAGGACCCCGCTGAGGCGCGGGAGGGAAGGCGAGGCACCGGATGAGCCCCCATTCTGAGCAAGTCCGTGGACCTGGGGACGGCGGGTGAGGGGTCCCCGGCGGCCGCGCCCACACAAAGGTGCGACAGCTCGAACGCCCCAGAGTGCTGAGTTCCCTGCTGAGGCCGCCCCCTCCCCGGGCCTCCGCTCTGTAAGGGGGAGGGAGGGAGACCATGGGCCGCTCCGGACCGCAGAATGTCCCGGGTTCCGCACACAGTTTGCAGAGTCAAGGGATGTGCACTGAGGGCCTCTGGCTCTGCCCCTCCTAAACCCCCTTATGTCTCGGTGCCCTCGTCGGTGAAATGGGGACGGCGACCGTGTCGACCTCCTAGGGTCACCGAAAGCATTAAATGGGACAATGCACGTGGAGGGCTTGGCCTGGCAAACAGCGGTGCTCTGGGGACGGTAGGCAGCGCGGCTTACCTGTGACACGGCATGTGGCCCGTCCGTCTCCACAGGGCTGGGCGTTTCCCGCCAGGGGCCCCTGACCAGTCTGCTCGCAGGTGCCCTGCAGCCCCACAGGGAGGTGGAGGAGGGTCTGGGTGGAGGGAGCACCAGGCCCGGCCGCCCTGCCTCGAGGCCTCACCCTGCGCCCTGGAGCTCCTCGTTACACCCACCAAGCCTGCGCGGGGCTCTGGCCGTCCCTGCAGCCCCAGCCACCAGGCCACCCTTCTCCCAGACAGCATTTCTGTCCCATCCCTGCCCAGATGGGTCCTCGTGCTCGTTTACTCTGGTCCCATGTCACTGACGGCTCCGGCTACCTGCTGGCAGCAAGTGCAGCCCCGGCGTTTAGCCGATATGATGGAACAGCCGCCACCCCCAGAAAGTAGCAGCAGAGTGAAAGCCTGTGTGCCCTTTAGGGTTCAGGAGCTCCTCACTACTCGGCCAACCCCAGGAGGGCAGGTTGGTGCCTAATCCCGGCTCCGATGAACGAGCATCGCGGAGCAGGTCCTCGGTCCACCAGCTGTGCGCCCAGGCCGCCGGAGTCCCCCCAGCAACACAGCCACTCCCTCCCCTGGCTGGGACGGGGTGCGGGAGGGGCGGGGCGCGGCCTGCTGTGGGGGGCCCTGCCTGCAGGCGCCGCTCCTCTCACCAGCGATCCATGGACTCCTATTCCACAGCGACCAGGAGAAGCGTTCCTGTGGCTGATGTCTCCTCGGCCTGCGCTGGCTTACGTGCCCTCGTCTGCTGAGGTGCCACCACCGTCCACAGCACCTTCTCCCTCAAACTCGAGGAATGGACTTGTCTCGGGAGCAGCTGCCCTGGGAAAGAAGGAGCCACAGACGGACAGACAGGCCATCCACGTACACCCAGCCCCTCACCGCGCGGAGGGACACGGGGACGGCAGGCGGGCCCCTCAGAAGCCACCTCCTGGTCTTCCTCGGCAGACACGGGGCAGCGGTCGGACGTGAGGATCCAAGGACCCATTCTTTCCTGGGAATTTGAGGACGGATTGCACCGCGCTCCCCGTGTCCTCAGCAGACACAGCTGCCTCTGGAATCCCCTCTGCACCCAGGCGTAGAGGCGGCCGCCGGACAGGCCAGCATGGACACACCCACCGTCTCCTGATCCAGACGTCTAATAAACCTCGTGGCAGACGTTTCCCCACCCAGGAGGCTCTGGCACAGCAGACTGGCCACGTGCTCAAGCGCCTTATGATCAATCCTGGAGGCACCGTCATCACCAAGACCCAAGCCAGCTTCGTGATGGAATCTTTAGGGCCGCCCCGACGTCCTGAGGCACGAGTACCTGGACATCCACGAAAGCACCATCTTTGCCACCTGCCCAGAGGGAAGAGTCCATTCAGCCGAGGAATCTTCCTTCCTGTCATTGATGACAATGATCACACTTGGGTTAACCTCAAAACCTGCCTTGGCCTCACACTCTATTTCAGAAGCCAAAGATGGAATTGCCCTTCCGGTCTCCCCCCTTGAAGCCAATGAGGTCGGGGCTCTCACACAGGCCCCGACAGCCCTCCTCCTACCCTCACTCCCAACAGCGCCCTTGAGGTACTAGATTTCAGGTTGGGCCCAACGCTGCCCCGGCCGACCCCGGAGCCCCGGCCCCGCCCTGAAGACAGGCGGGCCCCTAGGCTGAGAACCCTCTCGTATCCAAGCCGTCTGCTCAGCATAGTCACAAATAGTCACTCGCCAAGAGATCAGTGACAAAAGGCAAGGATCAGCCGGGCAGCACCTGACTCTATGACTTGGGATAAAGCTCACATCGTTGCTGAGCCTTGCTTTCCTTCTGCGTAAGGTGGGGGTGCTTGCAGGCGGCCCCCCACCCCCAGGGAATGAGGTAAGCTGCTTGGTGAGCACCCACTTGCCAGACAGTGGGAGGGAAAGGTCTCCCTGGCGTGGGCGAGAAGTCCCACCACTGTGCCAGGCGCTCCGGCAGCAACAGCTTCAGGTAAACCTCCATGAGTCTCGCTTGAGAAATTGTGTATACAAATCCCGTTATTAGTGATGTAGCCCCCTCTAATTTCACTCTGAGAGCTCTCTGTGGGGCCTTAGTCAATATTTGCCGAAAATCAAATACAGACCTTGTTATGATTTAGTGCAAACACTGTGCTAAACTCCAGGAAAGCATGACCCAGGCTCACGAGAGGGAACATTCAATTAATCTGCACAAGAGTCCATGGGGCGAAAGGCATCTCCTGACCCCTCTTGCATTTTGGGGAACCCAGGATCTGCCCCGGCATTCTCACTGACTCAAGGACTCCACTCTCCTGACGGTGAATCGGCACCAAGACGCCTGGAAATACAAGGCACGGGGCCCAGCACGCTCTCGGATTCAGTGAGCAAGGGAGGGAATGAAAGGACAGACAATAGGGTGGCAGGAAGGCCAGACCGGGAGTCACAGCCGGGAGACGATCTCGCCCGGCCACCCGCTGTCTGCTATTCTCTGGCTTACCCTCTGAGTCTCTGATTCCTCACCTGGAAAATGAAATGAAGATTATATGTGAGAAGGATTAAATGAAAGAATCTTGGTAAAGGACACACACACAGCACAGCACCTGACACGTAGTAGAGCCTCAAAAACTACTCTAACAAACCACCCACCATGGTAATAACCCAGCCACATACCAAAAAAAGCACAATTCGGATGTATGTACTCAGAGACATCGACCACTCAAAAATGCAGACATAGGAAAAGACTGGCTGGGACTCCGCTCAGGACCGGGTTATAAATTCCTGTTTGGAGCCTGCCCTGCTTCAAATTCATGCCGTCATAATAGATAGAATATAATTCAAAAACTTGTAAATCACAAAGCTGTCTTCAAAAACAAGATAAGCATCGCAATCATGAGGGACGAATTAAAAACACAAAAGGGCAGTCAACTGTCACATGCAGATCACAAAATGCCAGGACTCCAGTGTTGGAAGCCCCGGGGAGCACCCTACAGGGGTCGTGGGGACCGAGACAACCCCCCAGGAGGTGGGGAGCCACTGCATGAGCCAGCAGACAAGAGCTAATTTACAAAAGGTGGTTAGGAGAGAGTGGGACCACCCAGGGAGGTGGGGCTGTGCAGGTGACTCAAGTCCAGAATCTGAGATACGTGGAGGAAATCTCAGCGGTAAGATCTGTAGAATCAGCTGGGTGCTGCTAAATGCTATTGATGCATTGAAGGGAAAACCGACAGACTCAGGTCAGCCCATGATAACTAACTTAAGGTCTGATCTGACAGACAGAAGGCCTCTGCGGTCGCGCTGGAACACGTAGCCCCCATACAGGGGGTGAGCAGACCAGGCCTAAGAGGAACCATAGGATCAGACCGCAAGGGCAACACAACTTCAGAAGGACTGATGCCTCCCATGCCCAAGCCAAGGCCTTGATGGAAAAAAATTGGGTCCCTGGGACTTGTGATAGTGACATCTGAGTGCGTGCTTGAGGACACTGAACTCCCAGACTCCCCAAACCCTCTGCCTTCAGAAGTCGTCCTCCTCTACCCCTTTCTAGAAGACAGCAGATCTCCTTGCCTGAAATATATCCAGAGGCCCCCATGATGACAAGTCCTTTGAAAGATGATACAATCTTCCCTCCTCAAGATCTGCCTCCACTTCCCCTACTGGCCACTAGAAGGATGACCAGGTTGCATCTCAGCAGGGCCCAACCGTGGAAATGCTGGTCCTTCCAAGAGAAGAGAAGGATTATTCACCCAGGGATTGGGAGGACCTGGAAGTCACAAACCCACAGGAGCCTGGAAAGCTTGCCTGGAAGTAGATCTCAGGGGTGCCAAACCAAGGGTAGGTGGGAAAGGGGCACAGAATATCAGGCTATAAAGAACTTTGTCAGGTTCTGGGAGCCCATCCTAATAACTTCTGGAATGGCTCCTAGAATCTTGGAAAAAAAATGTCTCACCTAAAATAATATATGAAAATATGAGATCAGCCTCATTAGAGTGTTAAATAAGGGCTTCAGATCTTTTGATCTCAGCATAGTTGGCATGTTAGAATGCATCCATTATATAAGATCCAAGTTCTTACCATATGACTATGTTGTTAGAGGGAATCCATAAGAAGTGTCCCTAACTAAGGAGCAGGGAAGGAGCTGGGAGGGGGAAGGGGGAGAGGGATAGGCATCATCGAGAAGCTCCGTGTCTGCTATCTTCTACACGCTGTGCTGACAATAGATCTTACAGAGCTGGCTCCCTAGAGTCACTAAGGACGGGAGGGTTCTAGAGCAGCGGAGGCCGTGCGGCAGCGCTCGATCATCAGGGACAGGGTAGAAAACAAGGTCAAGATGGCAACCTGGGGACTTTGACCTACAGAGATGTGTAGTGATTCCCGGCAGACCACGGCACATCTAGAGGCAAGATATACAGGTGGTTGGAACGGTATTGCTCAAGAATGGATGGAAATGAGCAGAAACTAGAGATAAAGCTCACCAGTGGGCAGGCCCAGTGCTGCCCAGTCCCAGTGCTCTGGGTCTGAGCCCATCAACTGAGGAAAGACCCTGCAGGGCAACTAAATGCATGAACAGCAGCAATTACTCCAGTTCTGAGTAACAGCACATTGGAGAAAAAGGAAATCCTCTGCCTCTAGTACTGAACAGAGCATCTGAGCTGACATTGATACTCGGGGACTCCAAGCACCATCACCCCCCACCCCTCATTACAGGAAAAGTGCATAGGTGCAAAGAATGAACAAAATCTTTCCCACAGTGTGTCCAGTAGGTCCACAGACCCCAAATAAGTCATCTCCTCAGTTCCTGAATATGCACAGTCAGGATGGACATACTTAGCCATCAGCATGGTAGGAAAGGCCAAATGCCAGCCCTGAAATCGGCCCTGACCCACTCACCAAACCAATCAAAATCAATACAACATCCCAAGGGTAAAGGCAAAAAGGAGTGGTATTTTCAAAAACTTAAAGAATATGGTAGCAAGGGTCCCGTTATGACCCCTGTTTAACTTACAAGTCCGGGACCTGCAAAATCCACAGTGGACCACAGTGGATAACGGTGAACCACCTCAGACTTAACAGAACTTTGCCCCAGGCACAGCTCCTTTACCAGATACGGTATCCGTACCTAGGACAGATCAAGAGCCTCTGCTACCTACAATGCAGCTAATCATCTAGTGTTTTTTTTTAATCCCCATCAGAAAAAAAGAACCAGAAGCAGTTTCCACTCACATAGGATAGACAATAATACATATCTGTGGCCTTTCCCCAGAGCTATGTTAACTCTCCTATTCTCTGTCACAGTGCAGCCCAAGGTGACCTTGAACATCTGGACATTTCGCAGAACATCACACTAGTCCACAATTGCCCTACAGAAGTTGGAGGATAACCGGCAGAGGCCCTAGGGCCTGTTACATTGGCCCAGGAGGCTCAGGTACGCTTGTGCACATTATACCTCCAACCACCGAGGAAAGGCGTAAATACATCTCTGACTCATCTAATTTTGAGTAGGACCCAGAGCAAGAGAAAGCTCTGCCACAGGTCTAGAATGCAATGCCAGCAGATCTAACGCTTGGGCCATATGATTCAGCAGATCCTGTGGTGCTGGCAAGATCTATGGTATATAAAGGTGCAGCATGAAGTCTCCCCAGTAGGACAGTTACAGCACAGAGTTCTAAGATTTTGGACCAAGTCATGCTATCCGCCGCCCACAAATATACCTTATTCAAAAATCAGCCCCTGGAATGTGAATGCCACGTAGAGACTGGGCTTCTAACCATGACGCATCAAGTGACTGCAACCAGAGCTGTCCATATGAGGCTGAGTGCTCTCCACAGTGATGAGTGTTAGCAATGCATCATTCTGTGAGAGTCATACATCCAAAATCAGGCACAAGCAGGTCCAGAAACACAAGGAAGCTTTATAAACCAAAGACACAACCCCTCATATCGCCAGTCTATGTTGTGCCAATTCTCACTTATGGCTTTATTGGGGGCGTGGGGTGATCTCTATAAGCAGCCAGCAGAGGAGGGGGAAACCTGGACCTGGTTCATGGTTTGGGTCCACTCAGGATGGTGATGCAGATGAAGGTCCTCTTCCACGTACAGCTGCACACAGAGGGAGCCCTGTGAGCTCCAGCAGAGCATCTGGTCATCCACTCTGCATAGACAAATGGCCTGAGGTGAGGCTATACGTAGATTCCAGGGCAGGTGAATTGTTTGGCTGATTGTCAGGGTCTAGAAAGAAAAAGATTCAAAAAACAGGGAGATCTTGTATCTGTGCACAGGGAGCACCCACTGCAAGGGGGTCATTTAACAATCAGGCAGACAGATGCTCTTTTTTTTAAGATTTTTATTTATTTATTAATGAAAGACACAGAGAGAGAGAGGCAGAGACACAGACAGAGGGAGACGCAGGCTCCATGCAGGGAGCTCGACCTGGGACTTGATCCCGGGGCTCCAGGACCATGCCTTGGGTTGAAGGCAGGTGCTAAACCACTGAACCACCAGGGATCCCCGGACAGGTGCTCTTAACCAGGGGGTCAACTGGCATCATCAGCCACCACAACGCCTTCACCACAACACACATTCAGCCACTCAGCAAAGCTTTCCACACAGTGTCATCCTCAAGGACACCAGCAAAACACCAGCGGCGAGTAAATTATATCCAACTTCTTCCTCCCTGGAAAAGCGGTGACTCATCCTGTGGGGGATTAATACATATTTCTGGTAGGTTTGCCTTCCATGCCCATAGCATCACTGTCCAAAGCAAACAGTGCATGATTCATTGTCACTGAACGCCACACAACATCACCTTGCCTCAAGTGACCCACTCCACGAGAAAGGGGATGGGACATACACAGGGCTCATTGGGCCTGCCACATGTTGTACCACCCCAGAGCCACCAGCCCGAGGCACTAACTTGGAGAAGACACCCTGCAGGGTTGGCATATTGTCCTCAAGGTGTAGACTAGCGAAGGCCATGTTATAGTGTTCTCTCTTCAATAGATGGAATATTTTAATCTAAGAAATAAGAGGTTGAAGAGGGCTCAGCCCTGCTATCCATCACTCCCAATGACCTCTTCCACTCTTCTCGATCCCCTGAAGAAGTTTCACCAGGAAACACAGTACAGTCTCATTAAACTTAAAAAGCAAAGCTGCCACCTAGTCACTTGGGGCTCCTCACACCGTTAGGCCAGCAGGAAAAGAAAGGGATCGTCATATCGGCAGAATTACCGGAGAAGATGGGGTTAAGGATACGGGATAGAGAAAGGAAAATCACGTTTGGGATGCAGAGGATCTGATGATCATCTCTCGGGGCTTATGAATGTTCATTACCAATGGTAATTAGGGTAATCGGAGGACAGAGTGCAGACCCCTCGGGGAATGAAGGCCGGGCCCACCCACCAGGTGAGCCACCCAGACCAGCTTAGAGGAATCTAAAATGGGTGGTTGTTGAGGAAGGACCCGCTGAGTATCAGTTACAGACTCAGAACTAACTGGAGCAGTGAAGGTCGTAGTTTATCCTTCTTACCCTCTTAGTCTAAGCTATATTTCCCCAAAAGTTATCAGCCATCACTCACCCCAGGAACTCTGACTGGACAGAGTGAAATACAAGGCAGGATAATGCAGTACTCCCCCCAAACCCCTTCGGCTATCCTTGGGCACCCTTCACCCATCTCCTGGATCACAATCTGGGTAACTCTAAAGCATACCTGCCAGTCCAGAACCCCCTGTGTGAGCAGGCTGACACCACTCTCTGAGGGCCTGAGCCTGAGCCCAGACCTCACCAGCTTCCACTTTCCTGTCCTCCTTTTCTCCCAGGTCCTTAGATGCTGCCTTCACCAACCATTAGCACACCCATCCCCATCTCAGAGGCTGTTTCCACAGACCTGGCCAAGAAGGTATCTCTGCCCTTTTTCTCCTCATCCTGGAGAAGTGAAAATTGTTTCTGAGGAGAATTGGGGGATTGTTGAAGCCAACACCAGGACAGACACTTGGAGGTGAGGGAAAGCTCCAGGGCAACACAGTGGGTAGGGAAATGTCCCAAAGCCCTAAAGGATCTCTCACAGAATGACAATGTTCCCATGCAGGTGTACTAAGCCCAAGAACATTTAACAACACCTCCAAAGAGGTTGCAGGGCCAGCTACTCTTGCATACCACCCCAAGATGATCTCATTCTCCACCCCACACACCATCACTTCAGACAGTGACTAGGCAGCAGGTATGCAGCCACCACCCGCAGCTCAGAGGGAAAGACTCAGGGGGCTCAAGAACAGTGATCGGAGCAGAGAGGATGCCCAGGCAGATGCTATGTGTGAACAAGACAAAATGCCTCCGTGTGGAAGCCATGCAAGCACAAAACAGAAAGAAGGGAGGTGGGAACACAACACAATGGAGATAAGACAACCACACAACTAGACAAGCTAGACAAATGCATCACTCCAGCACCAGAAGATAAAAGTCCACCACTGCTTGAAATTAGAGAAATTTTTAATAGAAATATGAATTTAGTAAAACTAAAACTCAAAGATGAGATGATAGAACTACAGAAATGGGATGGAAAAAGAGATTGAAAACCTTGGAAAACAAAATTAGAGACCAAAAGACGTCATTATAGAAGAACAGAAAGGACACTGCTGATCATCTAATTATTGACATAGAAGGAAAACTTAGGATAATAAAAATGAATGTGAAAGAAGGAAAGAAAGGAGGGAACCAAGAAGGGAGGAAGGAAATGAAAGAAGGAAGGAAGGAAGGAAGGAAGGAAGGAAGGAAGGAAGGAAGGAAAGAGAGAAGGAGGAAGAAAAGCCTAAAGAAATAAAAAAAGAAGAAGAAATCAAATCAAAACCATTACAGAGACAGACACTGACTATTAAAAAAAAAAGATTATTTTAGGAAAAGTTGGATTCCCTGAAGGAAAAGACCCAACAAATGAAACAAAATACATACTCAAAGATATAATGCAAGAAATTTTCCTTGTATTGAAACAAAAAATAACTGAATCTGCCAAAAACAAAACATAACAAACAAAATCAAAAGAGTACTGTGTATTTCAGGAAATTTTGATACAGAAATCTCACACAAAGACATGTCCCATCCTAATTAAGTTAGTGAAATCCAAGGTTAAGAGAGAAAACCTCCCACATTCTAGCAGAAAGAGCAAAATCATATACAATAGGAAAATCAGGCCAGAATCTGACTTCTCTGCAGTAACATTCAACCAGAAAAAAAAGATGTTCATATCTCAGAGTTCTGAAGGAAAGAAAAAGTGAGCCAAAAATATGACACCTAGCTGAAGTCACTCCTCTGTAAAGGCAAGAAGCAGCCATTTCAAAGCATTAAATACTTCAAGAAATATAGAACATATGGACCCTTTTCTTGAAAAAAGCAAAAAAGAACCTATTCACAAATAAATCCAGTCCATTAACAGATCAGTAACAATAATAGTAATAATAAGGATAAACTCAGGAATTTTGACCCAAGGTAAAAGAACTAGGGATGAGCAGAGAATTTATCTAAATATAGAACAAATATTAAGCAACTAAGGGAATGAGGATTATGGAACACAGTACATTAACCTGGGTAAGGAAAATGTCAAAACCTAACTAACTGATAATGCTCGACAGATGGAAGGGAAGCTGATCAAGGTCTCCTCTTTTAAAGAAGGGAGTCTGGGGCGCCTGGGGTGCTCGGTCAGTTAAGCATCTGCCTTCAGCTCAGGTCATGATCCCGGGGTCCTGGGATGGAGCCCTGGGTCAGGCTCCCTGCTTAGAGGGGAGTCTACTTCTCCCTCTGCCCCTCCCCTGCTCTTCCCACACTCTCTCTCACTCCCTCTCAAAAAATTAAAAAATATATATTTTTAAAATTTTTTAAAAGGGAGTTCATTGAGTAAATTCAGGACTTTGAAACAAACTTGAAACTTGAAACATACTTTTAAAAAATAATAACTATAGACTCCTGATGCTTCTCAAAATTTCTTTTTTATTTGTAAGAGACCTTCCAGGAATTAATTTTGTTTACTTTAAAAAATATTTAACAACTCCCTTAATTTCACTTCAGTTACTTTTATTTCTAAGTTTTAGAAATATTAAGATATTAAATATAATGTGTAATTATATATGATATATTATATATAATATATTATAATTATATATAATATTTAATTATACATAATAATATTATAATATAATACTTTACATTTTGAAAGAACATCCAGAGATGGTCAGATTTTTATAAAAGTCACTGTATCCATGTTGCCTTCTGTCACATATTTGCATATACAAGTGTCTGGAATTATGTTTTCCTAGGGTAGTGGGGTTTGTTTTGTAACTAGCGTGAACTTTTTTAACCTTTCTTCATTGTACATTTCTGTCTTGTTTAAAGCCTTTGCAATAAGCATATTTCATTTTTATAAAAGTAATAAAATGATTTCCTGGAAGCAAAATATGCCAAGATAAGTAATTAATTTCTGATGATGAGAACACTGATGATTGATTTGTTTTGTGTTTTGTAACTTTAACCAATTTAAACTTTAAAAATATGTTTAAGAAAAAATCAGGATAATCATTTAAAAATAGAA
This sequence comes from Canis lupus baileyi, assembly GCF_048164855.1. NCBI lineage: Eukaryota > Metazoa > Chordata > Mammalia > Carnivora > Canidae > Canis > Canis lupus. The sequence continues at coordinate 122,440,219 of NC_132838.1, read as the reverse complement.
ATAAAATCTGTAATTCCCAAATTAACAGAAGAAAATGATAAGAGCTTTAGTAATCAAACGTAAAGCAGAAAGGGGGTTGGAGAGAAGCAAAGAATAACCATGGCAAAAAAAAATATACACAAAACAAGATAATAAAAATAAGTCCAAATAGATCACTTCAATATTCATAATAAATATACACAGATGTAAGTTACTCATTAGAAGACAAAGTCTAACAGACTACAATTTTCTTAATCTAGTGGTAATGGTGCTTCCTACAAAGATACACTAATATAAATAACCCAGAAAAGCCAAAAATAGAGGAATGGAAAAAGAATACTCCAGGCAAAACAACAAAGCAGGAATACCAATATTTGCAGCAGATAAAATCAAATTTAAGACAAAAGCCTTTTGTAGAGATAAAAAAAAAAAAAACCACTATGTAATTTAAAAGGAAAGGACTCACCCAGCAGATAATAGCAATCATGAATACTATGTACCTTACAGCATTGTAGCCCCAAAAATACATAAAGTGAAACTGACAGTTACGAAAAGAAGCTGACAAATCTATAATCAGAGTGGGGGATTCTAACTTGCTGTATCCGAACTTGGTCCTGCAGACAAAAATTACTTTGGATATAGAAAATTTGTACAGCATTGTATCAAGCTTGATCTAATAGATATATAAAGAACCGTGCAATCAACAAATAGAAAGTATGCATTATTTCACAGAAAAGCAGAAATATTTATTTACAAGTAAACAAACTTACAGTGGAACAAAGCAGAAGTCTCAATTTCAGAGAATCAAATATCACAAATACCATTCTCAGACCCTAGTACAATTAAATTAGAAATTGCTAATGAGGGATCCCTGGGTGGTGCAGCGGTTTAGCACCTGCCTTTGGCCCAGGGCGTGATCCTGGAGACCCAGGATCAAATCCCACATCGGGCTCCCGGTGCATGGAGCCTGCTTCTCCCTCTGCCTATGTCTCTGTCTCTCTCTCTCTCTCTCTCTCTCTATGTGACTATCATAAATAAATAAAAATTTAAAAAAAAAGAAATTGCTAATGAAAAGAACTTTAAGACAAAACTATGAGACATTTTTAATGACATTCCTAAACTACTTGTGTGTTAAAAATGAAAATCCCAGTCCCAAATTAGAATATTTAGGGCTAAGTGAAGCAGGGGTTCTATATACCATAAGTTGTGGGATAAATTCAATATAGTTCTTGATAAATTCATTTACATAAAAAATAAAGATGAAATGGTTTAGCCATACAACTCAAAGAAGACTAAACTCAAAAAGGTCAGTGTAAGAATATCATCTGAGGTAGGGATTGGAATGTGAATAATCTAGAGAGAAGTAATCCCAGAAGAAACCAGTAAGGAAGGAAGGAAGAAGTGGGAAAGCACAATGAGGAAGGGAGAGGTTTGTTAGGTCTTGTGGCAAAGGACTTGAGCCAGTCCTTGGCTAAAGGTTGCTTAAGGGTGGGAGGGTTGTCAACTGCAGGGACTTCCAGCTCTCCGTGCCAGCAGGTAGCTCCAGTGCTCAACAGTGGTCCTTTGAAGATTTCAAGTACAAACCTTTAACAGCAACTCACACAGAAGCTGGGAGATGGGCATGCTGAGCTGGTAAATATGATGCAAAGCCATTTGGTAAGGGCACCAACAAAGCCTTCTACAGAGCTTTACTTAGGAGAAGAACAAACAACTCTACTAAAAGAGATCCTTAATACAACAACAACAACAAAAATCCCAGTTATTTTAGAAGAACAACAGAGTAGAAAGATGTCTAGAACAACAAAAAAAGCAAAATTGCACCTTTGAAAAGGCAATTTTTGGGTAGCCAACATTGATTAAGCCGACTGTAGCCTATCTCTTCCATTGATTACAACTAGAATTCTAGACAAAATGACTATGTTGAGAAGTTAAAAATTCCAGAGCAGCCACTAAAAACAAAAGAACAAACAGATTAATAAAAACAAAGTGTAACTCCCCCCCCCAAAAAAAAATCCAAATAATCTAAAAGTAGACAGGAAAGAGAGAAGGACAAAGAGTAGAAGGGACACACAGAAAACAAACAATAAAATATTTAATCAATTCCAAATATATCAATAATTATATTAAATGTAAATGATTTAAACATACTGAATAAAAGACAGAGATTGTTAGTTTGAATTTAGGAGGAAAAACATCCGCTTAAGGGCAAAATAATAACAATTCTACCCAATTTATTCCAGAACATAGAAAATGACTTAATATTTTGCAACTAATTTTGTGAGGCCTGCAGGACCTTATTCTAAATCTGACAAAAGATGTTTTAAGAGAAATCAATCAATCAATCAACAAACGACAAGCATCCAAAATTTTTTAAAGATTTTATTTATTTATTCATGAGAGATATATATAGAGAGAGAAGCAGAGACACAGGCAGAGGGAGAAGCAGGCTCCATGCAGGGAGCCTGACGTGGGACTTGATCCTGGGACTCCAGGATCATGCCCTGGGCTGAAGGCAGGAACTAAACCACTGAGCCACCCAGGGATCCCCAGCATCCAAAATTTTAATTAAAAATAGAATTACAATATGATCCAGTAATCACTACTGGGTGTTTACCCAAAGAAAATGAAAACACTAATTTGAAAAGATAGATGCACCCCTATGATTTATAGCAGCATTATCTACAATAGCCAAAATGTGGAAGCAGCCCAAGTGTCCATCGAATGATAAATGGATAAGGATGTGGTATCATTGTATAATGGAATATTATTACTCAGCCATAAAAAAGAATGAAATTTTGCCATTTGCAACAACATGGATGGAGCTGGAAAGTATAGTGCTAAGTGGAACAAGTCAGTCAGAGAAAGACAACTACCATATGATTTCATTCATATGTGGAATGTAAGGAAAAAGAAACAAAGCAAATCAGCAAAGAAAAATAGACAAACAATAAAACAGACTCTTCACTATTGAGAACAAGCTGACAGTTGCCAGAGGGGAGGTAGGCGGGGGAATGGGTCCAATAGGAGAAGGGAATTAAGAGTACAGTTCTCTTGACGAGCACTGAGTAATGCAGAGAATGTTGAATCACTGTATTACGCACCTGAAACTAATATAACACTGAGTGTTAGTTAGCTACACTGGAATTAAGTAAATCAGTAAGTAAGTAAATAATAAACTACAGACCAATATCTTTCATAAGTGTAGATGCAAAATTCTCAAGAAAATGGCAGCAAATCAATTCCAATAATATTCTGAAAGAAATATAATACGTCAAAAATAATACATCAAAGGTGTGCCTGGGTGGTTCAGGCAGTTAAACATCTGACTCTTGATTTCAGCTCAGGTCATGATGTAAGGGTTGTGAGATTGAGCCCCATGTTGGACTCCATGCTGGGCATGGAGCCTGCTTAAGGTTCTCTCTCTCCCTCTGCTTCTGTCCCTTCCTCCACTATTTCTCTATGAAGAAGAAGGAGAAGGAGAAGGAGAAGGAGAAGGAGAAGAAGAAGAAGAAGAAGAAGAAGAAGAAGAAGAAGAAAAGAAAAGAAAAGAAAAGAAAAGAAAAGAGAAGAAAGAAGGAGAAGGAGAAAGAAGGAGAAGGAGAAGAGGAGGAGAAGGAGAAGAAGAAGAAGAAGAAGAAGAAGAAGAAGAAGAAGAAGAAGAAAGAAGGAGAAGAAGAAGGAGGAGGAGGAGGGGGAGGAGGAGGAGGAAGAGGAGGAGGAGAAAAAGAATAACACAAATATAAAAATAGTGAAAGGGAATAAAGGGGAAAGGAGAAAAAATGAGTGGGAAATATGAGAAAAGGAGACAGAACATGAGAGACTCCTAACTCTGGGAAATGAACTAGGGGTAGAGGAAGGAGAGGTGGGTGGGAGTGGGGGTGACTGGGTGACGGGCACTGAGGGGGGCACTTGGCGGGATGAGCACTGGGTGTTATGCTATATGTTGGCAAATTGAACTCCAATAAAAATGAATAAATAAAATCTTATACATCTAATCAATATGAAAGGCAAAATCTGGGCAAGGAAATTAGCAAGAATTCTAAATTTGAAAATCTTCCAGTAATAGTTCAATTTATTTACTCAGAATTATTTTGGGATACTTTTGCATGAAGAATATTCCATTTTCCTTGTTCCTTCCTTCTGTCATGTTAAGCCTCCTGTTTTCCACCACCTCTGTCACTGTTAATAAATAAATACAGTGATTGCTATGGTCTTTGGTAGAATCCATGGGTTTTTTGCATATTAGCAGAACTTCAGAGATGTTTTTAATGCCTACAATACATACTGATCCATAATCCATCCAAAAAATGTTAATGAGCAAATATAGTGCTATACTCTGAGGATATATGAATTAAAACATTGAAGTCTCTGCTCTTGAGCCTGAGGCCATTGTGTGGCCATTCACAATAGATACTGAACTATTCGGCCAAATCTCACTACTTCTCTTTTAACTGTGTAAAAATAAGGGTTGGATAGGATCTTAAAAAAAAAAAAAAAAAGAATAACACATCATAATCTTATGAGGTTTATCCTGAGAACACAAGGTTAGTTCAACTTTGCAATAACTGTCAGTCATATTAATAGAACAAAAAAAGAAATAGCTTGTGATCATCTTCACAGGTGCAGAAGAAGCATTTGACAAAATTCAACCATTTGTAATTTTTTTTTAAGATCTCAGCAATGCTGGAATTTAAGGGAACTTCCTTAATCTGATAAACAGCATCCACAAAACCAAAAAAAAAAAAAAACAAAACTATAGCTAACATCAAATTTGATGATAAAAGATGGAATACTTTCCCCTTAATGTCAGAAACAAAGCAAGGATGTCTATTCTCATGGCTTTTGTTCAACATTATATGGAAAGTCCCAACTAGTATAAAAAGGCAAGAAAAGGAAATAAAGGGTGTACATATTGCAAAGGAAGAAGTAAATAGCCCCTTTTTTCCAACAGACAAAATAAGGCAAAATAAGCCCTTATACAAAGGGCTAAGCAGAAAACCCAAAGGAATCGATAAAAATGATTCCTAACTAATAAAGGAGCTTAGCAAGGTCATGAGATATAAGACATATATACAAAAATCAATTGTATTTCTATATACTAGCAGCAAACAAAGGGAATTCAAAAAAGTTCTAAAACAGCACCATTCTGCATGTGCACCACTTACAAAAAATCAAATTCTTAGGTAAAAATTTAAGAAAACGTGTAGGACCTATACACTGAACACTACAAAATGCTGATAAGATAAAAGACCTAAATAAGCGGAGTGATAAATTTGTGTTTAAGGGTTGATGTCTCAATATTGGCATGATCTGTAAATTCAATGCAATTCCAATCAAAATCCCAGGAGGGAATTTTACGAACATTGATAAAGTGTCTCTAAAATTGATTTGGAAAGGCAAAGAAAGTAAAGTAGTCAAAAAATTTGTGAAACGTAACAACAAAGCCCCAAGTCTTCCACTACCTGATTTTAAAGTGTGTCAGAAAGTTGGAATAATGAAGAAAGTGTGACTCTGTAAGGACAGCGTGAAAGCTTTAAAGATAGCGAGATCTACGGAACAGAACGGAGCCCAGAAATGGGCCCAGAGCATGTAGCCAGTGTCCTTTCTTACAAAAGGGCAAAGGCAATTAAGTAGAGAAAAAAAGAATTTTCAACGAATAAATGATAACTAAACAATTGGGTAGATTTAAGCAAAAATTTTAAAAAAAAGAGAGAAGGAAAAAAGAACTTCCACTCACATCTCATACCTTATACAAACATCAATTCAAAATGTATCGTAGACATAAATGTAAAACTAGAAAAAGGAAGGAGAAAATCTTTATGACCTTGGGCTGGGAAAAGAGTTCTTAGATACATCTTCGGACCTGACCTCCCTTAGGGAACAAAAGCAAATTGAACTTGATCAGAACCGAAAACTTTGCTTTGTGAAAGACACTCGATAGCCACGGAGTGGGAGAAAACATTTACAAATTACCAATTACGCGCTGGACGACAACAACAACAAAACCATATCCAGAATAAACAAAGAATTTCAAGACTCAACAATAGGAAAGCAGTACAAAGTGGGCAAAAGATTTGAAAAGGCCCTTTGCCAAAGAGGACGCCCGGATTGCAGGTAAACACGCTTAAAGGTTCTCAATGCCATTAGTCATTAGGGAAATGCAGATTTAAAATACAGTAAGAAGAAAGATGATGGATAAAGAAGACAATAAAGTAGACAATGGGATATTCCTCAGCCATCAGAAAAGACAAATACCCACCATTTGCTTCGACGTGGATGGACCTGGAGGGTATGATGCTGAGTGAAGTAAGTCAATCGGAGAAGGACAGACATTATATGGTCTCATTCATTTGGGGAATATAAATAATAGTGAAAGGGAATAAAGGGGAAAGGAGAGAAAATGAGTGGGAAATATCAGAAAGGGAGACAGAACATGAGAGACTCCTAACTCTGGGAAACGAACTAGGGGTGATGGAAGGGGAGGAGGGCGGGGGGTGGGGGTGACTGGGTGACGGGCACTGAGGGGGGCACTTGACGGGATGAGCACTGGGTGTTAATCTGTATGTTGGCAAATTGAACACCAATAAAAAATAAATTCATAAAAAATAAAATAAAACGTGAAAAAAATAAAATAAAATATAAAATAATAAAATAAAATAAAATAAAATAAAATAAAATAAAATAAAATAAAATACAGTGAGATGGTGTTACCTACCTATTAAAATGGCTTTTTTTTTTTTTTTAACAGTCAATACCAAATGCTGTGTAGGATACAAAGTAAGCGGAACTCTCACAGTCGCTCGTAGGAATGCAAATTGGGATAGCCACCATCCAAAGCAGTTTGACAGTTTCTGCTAAAATTAAACACGCACTTACATTTCATACAGCAATTCCAGGCTCGGGTATTTAACCAAGAGCAGTGAAAACTTATGTTCACATAAAATCCTGTACATAAATGTTTATAGTGACTCTATTCATAATCACACACACACACACACAAAAAAAAAAACCTGGAAAAAAATGCAAATGTCTTCAACTGGTGAACGGATAAACAAACTGGTCTGGGCATCCAGTGGAATGCTGTTTTCTTACGGAGCTTAGCGACGTGATATTAAAGTTCAAACTGACGGGTGGAAAAAGGGAAGGCAACGCAATTTTTAAAAGAAAACGTTCAATTAAAAATATATATATATTAAATAAATAAATAAATAAATAAAATATATATGGAAATTAATTAATTAATCAAAAAGAAAACGTAAAGAGGGGAAAATACACCAGGTAATAAACCGAGTAGTTGCAGAGCCAACCTCATTGAACCAATGCCATGTTACACGGGAAGGGAGAGTAGACCCGGGCTCATCTAGAAACAGAAGTAGAAACACCACTTGGAGAAAAAAAAAAGAAAAAACACCCCTTGGTGGGAAAAGGTGACCCGCTCCAGCAACGTGCGGGGACAAGGGCCCCTGTGCAGGTCTCCATGACATCCACATACAACGTAGAGGGAGCGGTGCACATACTGTGCACGCGTGTGTGAGCACATACAAGAACATTCGCGTACATACTCGTACCTTTCACTTGCGGGAATTGTAAACTTACAAACGTGAAAACGTAAAAGGCTCAGGGACAGATTTCCTGAACCCAGCACCACGAGCACACACCGCCAAAAAGAATACAACGGTAAGTGTGATTACGTTAAAATTTTATTTTTTATTTTTTTTTAAGAATTCTTTTTTTTTTTTTTTTATTTATGATAGTCACACAGAGAGAGAGAGAGGCAGAGACACAGGCAGAGGGAGAAGCAGGCTCCACGCACCGGGAGCCCGACGTGGGATTCGATCCCGGGTCTCCAGGATCGCGCCCTGGGCCAAAGGCAGGCGCCAAACCGCTGCGCCACCAGGGATCCCAGGTTAAAATTTTAAATGTCCGTGTGTCCAAGACACCATTAACAGACTGGAAAGCGCGAGTCAGGGCAGCCCAGGGGGCTCAGCGGTTGAGCGGGATCGAGTCCTGCATCAGCTCCCTGCGTGGAGCCTGCTTCTCCCTCTGCCTGTGTCTCCGCCTCTCTCTCTCTCTCTCTCTGTCTCATGAATAAATAAATAAAATCTTAAAAAAATAAAACTAAAAAAAGAGCGAGTCACCCTCTAGGACCATGTATCTCAACGGGTACAGCCAGCCTCAGGGCGTCAAGAGCGTGGGAAGTACTCCTGCAAGGCGATTAGAGACAAATCGCTTAATGGTCAAATTCGTGAGAGATGAAGCCCTAACGGCCCAGAAGCACAGGAGGCGACGCTTCATTTCACTAATATTCAGAAAGAATTCGAATCAAACCACCGAGAGGCAATCACGCCCCATCAGAGCACGTCGGCAGGTCGGCGGAGCCGTCAGGAGCCCCCGAGTGGTGCTCCAGGCTCGGGGGAGGCAAAAACATCCAGGAGTTGTTGGTGGGAAGCAGAACCACTAGAAGTGCCCTGGAAACACGGCGGCAACCCCGAGTCACGCCGACGGCGCCCGTGCCGCGGGGCTCAAGGCTGGCCAGGCCGCCCAGGAAGGGGCCCCGGGGTCCAGGCCGCCGCAGGAGGCCCGCCCGCCCGCAGGGGACACGGAGGTCGCCGTGCAGCGTTCCCGCCCCGTACAGGCCTTCCGTGGAACTGAACGGCCGGGACGTCGTTCCCATAAGGTGTGGGGTCGCATAGGGCGATGGTTCTCGGGCGCGGTGCACGAGGCCACGGCGGGCGTCCCCATCAGGGGGCAGGTGCCCACGACACAGAAGAGTGAACGGACGGCGCGCTGACCGGTGCTCTGTCCTCCCTTGTATTTCGCTCCTTTCTCCTTGAACGATTCTACGACGACAATGAGAAGAGGAAAGAAGAGACCAAACGGAAACCCAGCAAAGTGCTCAGAGCCACCGTCTCTTTGGCGCGTGACGGGAGGCCTGCGTTCTTCCCTTGACGCCTTGTCATGTTCTCTGAATTATCCCCGGTGAGCACGTGGGACTTTCATAATCTGAACAAAAAAGCAATAAATGCTGCTTTAAAGCAGCCTGGCCAACACCTTGCCAAGCTGGTGTGGCTTGGAAGTCTGGATCGTGGGAGGGACGCTGGCGTGTGGACGTCGGGCCCGGCTCCCGGAGCAAGTTCTCCACGTCAGCTCTCTGGGGGGGAACTGATAAGGGCACAACCGAATTTAAATTTCGCTCTCGGGGCCACCCCCTGGGCCTCGGGCGGGTGGGGGCTCCAGGAGTCGCCATCCCTCTGCCAGCCTCCCAGGGGACCGGGCCTGCGGCGAGAGATGAAAGCCAGCTCTCTTGTTCTCGCCGACAATCCCAGAACCATTCCTGAAAACCAAGGTCACGGTCCCCACAGCCAAGTCATCACTGGGAAAGGTCCACCCGACGCCCTCGGCACACAGCTGTGACCCCTGAGTCCCCCAGCAGGGGCACGAACCCGTGTGCGTCACGCGGGCCTCGTGCTCGACGACTTAGAGTCCGTCCCCAGTGGCTTCCGCATTTATTTCTCAGAACGACTCCGGGAAAGCTCTGTCTGGTTTCCACTTCGGAGTCGAACGGCTGGGAGTCGGAGAAGTTACCCCGGAAGGGGCGGCCCGGCCAACTCGCAAGGTGGCGTCAACAGCCGGGACCCTCACGGTGGAAGACAAGGCACTAGTGAAAGGCTAAGGAGGTAAAGGGTTTGGGATTGGGGCGGGGCCGTCCCCAGGAGAGCAGCCCCAAGCGGAGCGGCCGGGAGGGCCTATTTGGAGATGCGAGTCTGAGCCTTCCCGGCCTGACCCCAGGCCTGCCGCCCTCCGGGGGCCCCGTACGGAAGAGCCCACCCTCCGCCCACCCTCCGCCCGCCCCCGTCCCCGTGCATAACTGTCAGGCCCCTGACGCTACCGTAGGAGACACTCAGGGCGGCTTGGAAAGAGCTCGAGCAGTGGGAATGAGGGGACACTCCCTGCGCTGTCCCATCAGTCTCTCCCATTGCTCTCAACTCCGCTCTCCACGTGGGATCTGTTGCAGCCAAGCTCCAAACTAGTCATTTTTAACCTCAATCAGGAAAAACCCACAGTCCTTAGCGGCCACCGGGAGCCCTCGGAGGCCTAGGCAGGCGGCAGCCCACGGGGCAGCGATTCCCCAAGGCCGGAGCTGGCTCCGGGAAGGCCCGAGCCCCGGAGGGACGGAGGACCCCGGCCAGGCTCCCGGCTCCTCTCCTGGACCCCGACCCGCTGACAGCGTCCACCCTGGGGGACGCCACCAGCTCCCCGCTCTCAGCGGACGCCGCTCCCCCCGGGCCGTCAGGGCTTCCTGACCCGGGCCCAGCTTCGCCCCCCAGCTCTCAGTCCCGCGGAGGCAGGATGACCATGAGCGTGGCCCCCGGGTGACAGGGTGACGGGGGCAGCAGCCTGGAGAGCGTGTCCTGCCCTGAAGGGATCGCGTGCTCCTGGCAGCCAAGCGTCGGGGCCACGCGACACGCAGCGGCTCTTCCCGGCAGCGGCCGAGGACAGAAGCGACCCGGGGCAGGGTCGCCGAGGCAAGGTTTCCGCTATTCCAGGGAAAACTGGAGCTCCCAGTCTTTGTATGAAAGCGCTCACGTTTTTAACAAACAGCAGAGGCTGCGTATCCCCCTGAACCCAACGAAGCACGCTCACGGCTTGGCTTTGGGCCCAGGCTGCCGTCTGGCCCACGGCTGGCCGGTGTCACGCAGCCGTCGCGCCCGCGTCACGGCAACGGAAGGCAGCGGCCTCACCGCGGTGGACAGACGCCTATGCCCACGGGCCCAGGCAGCTGGGGGCAGCGTCGCTCGGGCCTCTGCAGCCCTTCCGGGCCGTCGGGAGCTCCCGGCGGGTGGGTCCACGCAGGCGGACACCCAGCGGCCCGTGGTCCCTCCTCTCTGCGCCGGAGCTTCCTTCTGGGGCTAGAGGACGAGGTCTCCCCGCGTGGGAGCCGGGCCACAGGGGCGGGGGCTCCTGGAGGCAGCCCTGCCCCGCGGGGTGGGAGCCAGTGCATGAAGCTCGGCGACGGGCGCTCTGGGAGCCCCTGCTCCGCCCGGCAGTAGCCCGCCCGCTCCCTGTGCACCTGCCGCCTCTGCCCCCACCCCCTCCCGGGTCTCCCCGCAAACAGGTCTCTGAGCCACGTTCTCCAGGCGGCCGCTGCCTGCGCAGGAACCTGAATTAAGACAGGGGACCTGCAGCCGAGGACACGGAGCTCAGAGAGGTCACGGAGCTCGCCCGGGGCCCCTCAGCTCGGCAAGGACCCAAGTGCACAAAGGCCGGCTGTCGCGTCCTGCTCTTGGCCCCTGCCCGCCACCTGCTTGCAAAACAAGGGTCTGGTCGGCGTCCTCCCTGAATCTGGACCCCGCAGTGTGCCCGGGGGAAAGCCCCCCCCCCACCACGGAGCAGGGGTGTCTACTCGGAACCGGGCAACGCTGGTCCGGGGCCCACCCCAGAGGGGCTCAGGACACTGCCCCCGACGCCCCGGAAGCCCACTCACCCTGCGCCTCCTTAGGAAGAGAGAGCTGAAGGGACGTGAGCACCCCTGGGGGCCACAAAGGGCCCCGGCGCCCGGCACGGGGCGGGGGGGGGAAAGGCAGGGCCTGTGGGGGAGCCGCCTGCCGAGGCCCCACGGGGCCCGCGATGAACAGAAGGCGTGTCGTGGGCGGACGGAGCCTCCCACCACCAGCGCCCACTCTCCCAGGAGGAAGGGAGGAGCTGGCCCGGAGCTGCTCGTCTCCTCAGGGAGCCCAGAGGGTCCCAGCGGGAGGCGTGGATTCGGGGCGGGCAGGCTCAGCCCCCTGGCAGGGCTCGGTCACAGCCTCCTTGTCGCCTGCCTACCCGGGAACCCAGGCCGGGCCGCCGCCTGGCTCGGGGTCAGCTGTGTCACCCTGCGGGGGGGCCTGGGCCCGCAGCCTGCTTCCCGCCTCTGCTTCCTACGTGACAACCGCCACCACGGCATCTTGACGCTCCCCCTCGCTCCCCACTTGTGTTGATCATGGCAGCCCGGGGCCCAGGCGGTGCCCGCGACCCCGATTTGGGGGTCGAGGAAACCCAGGTGCCGATGGCCTAGCGACTGGCCCAGAGTCACACAGCCTGTCCCCAGCCGCACGGGCCCGTCGACTCCAGAGGCTGCATAGACTCGCTGTGCGGCACTTCCTCGACTCCCTTTATTTTTAAAAAACATCGTGTTAGAAGGAGCCTCAAAGCCAACGTTTCCAGAATCTCTACTCGGCTGGATGGGGATGAAGGAAAACCCTAAAAGATCCGTGCAAGAACCTGCACACGCGACACCAGCCGCTCTGAGCTGGAGCGGAGCCCCCGGGGGGCAGGAGAGGGCTGGTCCACCACCGGGGCGCAGCACCCATGGCCGAGTGCTCAGGGCAGCCGTGCTCTCCGGGCGCCTGGGCCTCCGGTTTGCAGAGCATCAGATCCTCCAATAAACGGGGAAAACGCAGATTTATTTCCAGGCAGGAAGGAGCCTGCAGGTGCTGCCGAGCCTCCCGGGGGAGAGCGGGGACTGACCTCTGTCCCGGCTCGGATTTACTGTTCCAGGAAGGCCCGGAACAAGGACCGTGATAAACCGTGGGCCACAGTGACCCGCAGAGGCGCACGGACAGAGCCTGGCATCAGGGCAGATTTGTGGGAACGGCTTGAAAACCAGGAAAAAGACAAAGTGCGTGTTAAAAATGTACTAGGATAATTCCCTGCAGCCCATCTTCCCCACTGCGCCCTAGGAACAGGCCTTCCGGCCTCAGGGAACCTGCAGAGAGCCCGACCCCCCTCCCCGCCCACCCCCGGGAGGAAGAGGCCTTCCTCGGAGAGCGCTCGGGAGCCGGGAGGCCGAGGCCGGGATGTCGCCGCGCACAGGTGCAGGCAGCCTCTCCGCCCACGGCCTCTCAGCGGCATCCAGACCTCCCCCAAGGTCTATCCTCAGCCGCCAGGGCACCGACCCCGAGGAAGCAGGACGGGTGTCCAGCCCCACTTTGCAGATTCTAACAAGGAAGGAGGATGGACAGACCCGTAGTCCCAGCCAGTCCACCCAGGCCGCTGGTCAGCCCTGGACAGAACATATTAGCACAAATCAAAATGAACAAAAACGAAGAAAACCTGACTACACACGAATAAATTCCATTTCCCATAGGAAATACACGCACTCTTCCGGGGCCCGTGATAGGCTCACAAAAATAAATACCTTTGACCGCAAGAACCTCTAATTTCCAAAATGCTGTAGACTTATACAGGCCACAATCTTCTCATCACGACACAACACACCCAGAAGTGAATAATAAAAACGTAAACCTAATCCCTTGGAGCTTTCCAAACTTTGAATTTAAAGCTGTCCCACGAAACCCTCGGGTCAAACAGAGACTTGCGTGCTATTTAGAAAAGAACAAAAATGGAGCGTTCACGTCCCCGTATCAAAGTTTAGGGGGTTCATCCAAAAGTACACACAGAGGAAAATTAATAGCCTTGGTGGATTTCATCGCCGAACGAGAAATAAAAGCAGCAAACTGGATTTTCAACTAAACACGTTAGGAAAAAAAAAGAAAGGAAAAAAAAAAGAAAAAAAAGGCAAAAAATAAATAAATAAAATAAACACGTTAGAGAAAAGCAGGTCACGTGCAGCATGACAATGTCGGAGGAAGGAACCGCCTCCGTCTTAGCCGAAGGAGGGGCGTCCGGGTTCCCACTGTTTGCACAAGGGCTGTTTGCACAAAATAACGCAGTATAGATGCTTTCATAGACCATTTTAATGTCAGAGTCTGTTGGAATAAACACCGTGGGACGCGGCCTTGGATGAAAACTGTCTTCTCCGTAAACCGGGAAACGGGCAGAGCACTGGAGCGCCAGGGCCAGACCGGAGCCGGTGAATGGACACCGGCGACCCGCGTTCAGAAAGACCCAGCGAGTAAATCCGACCGGCGAGACCCCGGCAAACCTGACCCCGACTGGCCCATCCCCAGCCCTGCTCGCGGCCTCCAGCTTCAGGACGGGAAATGCCATCTGCCCGTGGCCGTGCGGAAGCAACACAGGTTAACTGAGACATGGACTGAGGAGGAGGAGGATGGTCAGGTGAATTCACACCAGTGATCGGTAACGATCGAATATTAAAATTGTATTTTTTTCCCCAAATGCCCGTGAATGGAAAAGGCCATGATGAGGGTAGAAATTCCTTTTTTTTTTTTTTTTTGAGATTTAATTATCTATTCATGAGAGACACACAGAGAGGGGCAGAGACACAGGCAGAGGGAGAAGCAGGCTCCATGTGGGGAGCCCGACGCGGGACTCGATCTCGGGACCCCGCGGTCACGCCCTGAGCCGAAGGCAGACAGACGCTCCACCGCTGAGCCCCCCCCGGGCATCTCAAGGGCAGAAATTCTGAATCAGGTCGTACGGAAAGTGCAAAAGGAGGGGCTTTGAGAAAACACGACGTGCGGCACGCACACCTCACCCTCACGCTAGCCACGGCCTCGCGAGCGGGACAGGCTGACGTCCTTACACCTGTGACCACAGGCACCAGTGATTGAAGAAGGAGAGGCCCCTCTTGGAGCTTCAGCGTGTGTGATGGTGGCGTCTCGCCAGCGACGTACGGACCCCAGGCGGGCAGACGCCGGAAATCAGGGCTCCCAGGACCCGCCAGGAAGCCTACTATTACGCTGGCCCCGTAAAGCGAGTCAAAAAACAAACCCTATAGAACTTTTGGCCCAGCTGGAAAAATTCCACCTCTATCCATGAACAAGGCCCGAAAAATAAGATGCGACGAGATGAGGAAGGAGGGCAAGTGGGGTGGGAGGAGGGAAGGAAAGACACGACGTAGCCCGTCCACTAGTCCGGTCCTAGACCCCTCCGTCCCCACCTGCAGACCTTCCCGGGTCACTCCAGGCTCCCACGATCTGCCCTGGGCCCACGGCGATGGTTACCTACATGCCCCATACATTTCCCTACGTGATCATAACTTACCTTTATATAATTAATCACAACATTCACCTGAAACTACCTTTAAAGAACGCATACCGAGCGACTCGGAGCCGAGCAAAGTTACTGGGAGGACAGAAACTTCTGGAAGGCGCTTGGAGATCCACGTCGGGCCGT
This sequence comes from Canis lupus baileyi, assembly GCF_048164855.1. NCBI lineage: Eukaryota > Metazoa > Chordata > Mammalia > Carnivora > Canidae > Canis > Canis lupus. The sequence goes on along the minus strand of NC_132838.1, from coordinate 122,425,159 downwards.
CCCCGAGGGGTGGCTTCTGGGGACTGGGCCCTTCGCTCCCCTTCCTAGGAGAGCGAGACGGCGTGTGGATTCCGAGGTGGACGCAGCTGTGGGTGCCCGGGAGTGTGGGACACTCCTGGCGCCCGACGAGCCCCTATTTCACTGCGGATTCTTTCTCCGAAAGCTCCTGGAAGGGCCTGTGGGCTGTGATTAGAGTAGGGCCCTGCAGGCTCACACTCACGGATGTAAGGACGTAATCGTTTAGAGCTAAACTGCGCCACGAGCGGGAGCGGTTTCCCGAGGACTGCGGGGGGCAGGGGGGTGCACGCGCCTCGGGGGAGCCGGGGCGTCTAGGAGCCCTCCCGAGTGCTGCTGGAGCCCAGACGGTGGAGGCTGAACCGAGGGCCCTACCCCTTCAGTGGGCCGCGTTCTCCTCCGGCTCCCGCTAAACGCACCAGGAAAGACTCGGTGGTTTTGGGCTCATCGGCGGCTTTTTGTTTGGTTCACACGCAGCTGCAAGGGTAGGGCATCCAGCGGCGCCGCACGCTGCACGGCATCTCTCCTTCCTGAAGCCTGGGGAGCACCAGCCTCGGGGACGGAAAGTCTCTTTCGTTGGTCCGAGTGTCCTAAATTTCGGTCCAGAAAATTAAAAAGAAAAAAAAATTAGGGATCCCTGGGTGGCGCAGCGGTTTGGCGCCTGCCTTTGGCCCAGGGTGCGATCCTGGAGACCCGGGATCGAATCCCACGTCGGGCTCCCGGTGCATGGAGCCTGCTTCTCCCTCTGCCTATGTCTCTGCCTCTCTCTCTCTCTCTGTGACTATCATAAATAAATAAAAATTGAAAAAAAAATTTAAAAAAAAAAAAAAAAAAAAAAAAAGAAAAAAAAATTAAAAAAAAAAAACCCGTAGCTGCGCTAATCCCGTGGGCCTAGGAGGAAGCTTAGCTTTGAGGAAAGGGTTTGCTTCCTAAGCAGAGACGGAGGCGACCGAGCCGCAGGAAGCGCAACCTACTTAAAAGCAAATGTTATTCTTAAAGGAAACGGTTCACGGTAAGCTCCGCCGCCGCCCTCACCGTGGCCGCCCACCGTCCACCTGCGCAGGACCTCCGGGCCGCAAGTGCCCCTGGACAGCCACTGGCCGTGGAGGCTCCTTGGGGAAACTGAGGCCCCGAGGGGGGACGGAACCAGCCCAAAGTCCCGCATCCACAAGTCCACCCTGGTTAGAGGGTTCTCACCTCCGCTCGGTCTCCTTTGGCGACACTTTGCACACGGAGAGTGGGCCCTGCGAGTCCCCATCCGTGTGACACAGATGAAGGCGGAAGCCATCCCTTCCCCCAAGGTCTAGATGGGACGGAGCCAGACTCCAGCTCCGCTCTCCCGCCCTCCGTGGAGAGCCCTCCTCTAGGTCTCTGCAGAGCCCCGAGGCCACCCCCACCCAGGGGGGGGATCCCACTCCCCTGCGTCGTCCAGGGGGACCGCGGCCCACCCTCAACGGGCACCTCCCGAGGCCGCGCCGTGGGCTTGCTGAAGGCTCGGGGTTAGGTTAGGCTCCTGGCAGCACGGGAGGGGCCGACTTGCAGACCCCTGGTGTCCCAGGGCACGCAGGAAATTTTCCTCAAGGTGAAGAACTTCATATTTGCATCCAAAGGGCACCAGCGTCTTTAGGAACAAATTATTTGAAATGAGGGATGCCCGGGGGGGCTCGGCGGTTGAGCATCTGCCTTCGGCCCAGGTCGTGACCCCAGGTCCTGAGATCAAGTCCTGCGTCGGGCTCCCTGCATGGAGCCTGCTTCTCCCTCCGCCTGGGTCTCTGCCTCTCTCTGTGTCTCTCATGAATGAATAAATGCATTTTTTAAAAATTTTATTTATTTGAAGTGATAGCTGTCAAGAAACACCATGGTTAACGAAGAAAATAATTCATCTCGCATCCACAGAGGAAAAAGAAACGGACTTTCCGGGCAGGGGAGAGAAGTGCGTGAAGTCATGGCCGGTTTAGTCTTTTCGTGGATAGTTTTCAAAGCAGTGGGTGAAAGAGAAATGTCCACACACTTGCGGGGAAAGTGTGAACCTAAAATGTTAGGGCCGTGCCCCTGGGCATCGGAGTGAAAAGACTCTGGGAAAACGTGGTCTGGGAATACGAAGGAACCCAGGGAACTCCGCCTCTTCTTTAAGGTCCAATTGACCGTGGAACCCAGGCGAAGAGTAACAAAAGGAAAAGGAAGGAAGCTGGCACCATGAGCGCCTTGGGGGGAAATGGCGAGGTCAGGGGTGGGGTCCTCAGTCCTTACTTTCTTTTTTTTTTTAATAAAATAATTTTTATTGGTGTTCAATTTACCAACATACAGAATAACACCCAGTGCTCATCCCGTCAAGTGTAAGCAAAGCCTGCGGGGAGGCAGCCTGGAGGGCAAAACCTGCATGACTCTGGCTGCCCTCGGGATCTAAAACCCGGCAGCCGGGCAATCTGCCGCATGAAGGACGCAGGCAACACACAACCATGATCCTCGGAAAGAAAAAACAGCTATTTTGCAATAAAACCAAACATTAAAATACCAAAAAAAAAAAAAAAAAAAAAATGCCTTCGAAATAAAAAAAAAGAATGGCAATCGCTGAAAAAAGAATGGCAATCGCTGAATATGGTAAAGTGGAAAAAAATAAAAAATAAATAAAAATAAATAAATAAAATAAATTTAAGAAATAAAATTAAAAAATTAAAAATTAAAATAAATAAATAAAATTAAAAGAATAAAAAAATAAAAAATAAAAAATATAAAATAAATTAAAAAAATAAAAAAATAAAAATAAAAAATAAAAAATATAAAATAAATTAAAAAAATAAAAAAATAAAAATAAAAAATAAAAAATATAAAAATATAAAATAAATAAAAAATAAAAAATAAAATATAAAATAAATAAAAAATAAAAAATAAAATAAATAAAAATAAAAATAATAAAAATAATAAAAATAATAAAGTGGAAAAAAAAAAAAAGCCGGGAGAAGAGCATCCACACATTACCAACGTGGGCAAGGTAGAGGAACGATGTAGCGGGCGGAACAGACAAGCGTCCTGAAGAAAGAAGCAAACCCCGCTAACCGCATCGGTTGGAGCCAGTGGAGACCATCGAGAGTCAAGACATCCTTAAAACGACTCTCCGCGCACGTTGTTTTTCATAATCTTTTTTTTTTTTTTTTTGGATCCTCGGGACGCGTTTCGGAGGGACACTTCCCTGTCCCCTTCCTGCTGCTGCTGTTAAATCCAAAAGCACAATTTGACGATTTTATTCGTGAATAGCTGTGTGGAGTAAGCCCATGCTTGTCAAACCGCTTCTATTTATGGGCCCGTCGGTGTCCCTAGAGATTTGTCTGGAACAACCGACACCTTTCGTTTTTGCTTTTTTTTCTTTTTCTTTTTTTCCCTTTGCTGCTTCTGTCGTTTGCTTGAATTGTTTATGAGAACACGTCTTTCATGAAATCAATAAATTTGGTATCCTTAAAGGGAAGAAAGAGAAAAAAAAGGGAGGGAGAGGGGGAGGGAGGGAGGAAGCGTTCAGACACAAACACACGACTCCGGTTGGTAGATGGCACTCACGCCTGAGACCTTAGCCACAAGCCCTGGGGATGGCAGCGGCTCTCGTTGCCCGGGCTTCTCAGCTGGTTCAGGCCACAACCTATGGACGCCAGGAGCATCCCACGGGGGTCTGACCTCAAAGAAAAGCAGACCGACACGTGTAAATAGAGGGGTTGGAGCCCTGGATCAAGCCATGCCTGAAGCCTAATCCTTTTAGTTACTGAGTCAGAGTTGCCCTGTGCGTCCACGCGTAGAGCGGTCTTCCATCACCTGCACCTGCAAGCAGCCTCCAAAGGCCCTTTAGCTGGAATTCGGGATTCCCCGTGTCCTACAGATGTTTCCATGCAAGCTCAGTCCCATTGTGCATCTTATTCCCAGCACTCGTCGCCCAGTAAAGCGGTCGGCACACGGCGGAAAGCCCCCGACTGCGCGTGCTCAGGCCCGAGGCTGCTGCCGCTGAGGCACTGGGTCATGTGTCTCATGAATAAATAAATAAAATCCTTTTTTAAAAAATTAAATAAATCAGACGTCCAGGCCCCGGGGATATAGGGAGGAAAGGGATCACGCAGCCCAGCTCAGCCACGCGGCACCCGAGGCCCAGGCAGGGGAAGTGGCTCGCACCGGGTCACAGAGCCTCCCCGCGGCTCCGGCCCGGGCGCCGCTGCGTAGACGCGGGTCAGGCGTCGCCTCTCGTGCTGAAGCTACTGAAACACCAGGTGTCAAAACATCAGGCGCAAGGAGAGGCAGGAAGGTCACACGGGGACACGGGGACACGGGGACACGGGGACAGCGCGGCGTCCTCCGAGTCCTCCCAGCGCGGGACAAGCGGTGCCTTCTTCACAACGGCCGCAGCTGTCGCGCGTCGTCAAGCGTGTGGCGAGGCCCCCGATCAAGCTGTCTCGGATGTTTTCAGGCTCTCCACGTTGGTCCTGCGAGACCGGGGCGGGCGGAGGAGCAGGGGCCGACCCAGGCCGGCCGACGCCCGGAGACACTGGAGGTTCGGGACCGCGGAGGGCCGCCGCCAGCCGACTGCGGGGACAAGGGCGGAGGTGCCCTCGCGGTGGAGAGGAGTGAGGACGGCGGCACCCCGGGGATGCGACATGCGACCGGCTGCGTGGAGCGCTCTTCTCTTTCAAGCCTGCAACCACGCGCGAGCGACTCGTGGCAGCGCGGCCTGGGCTGGATGGTGGGGGGGACGCCCTCCCTGAGCCCCGTGGACCCGGGGACAAGCCAAGGCCCCGTAGCCTGCAGGGGCCCCAGCCAGGTGGGGATGGAGAGGGCGGCCGCCAGGAGCGCGGAGACCACAGCCTCTGAGAGGCGGGCAGGCGGCTGACGCGGGCTGGGGGGGCTCGGGGACCTCGGGCGGCAGGCAGGATGGGGGGACCTGGGGGCCTTGGGGACCTGGGGCAGCGGGCAGGCTGGGGGGGGGCTTGGGACCTGGGCAGTGGGCAGGCTGCGGGGGGGCTCAGGACCTGGGGCAGCGGGTGTGCTGGGGGGACCTCGGGGACCTGGGGCAGTGGGCAGGCTGGAGGGGGATTGGGGACCTGGGGCAGTGGGTGTGCTGGGGGGACCTCGGGGACCTGGGGCGGCGGGTGGGCTGGGGGGCCTCGGAAACCTGGGGCAGCGGGCGTGCAGGGGATGGGAATTGGGGACCTGGGGCAGCTGACATGCTGGGGGGACCTGGGGGCCTCGGGGACCTAGGGCAGCAGGTGTGCTGGGGGAGGCTCCCCGGGCCCCTCCTCCCTCCCCCCTCCCTGTAGACACCCCAGCGCCAGGGGCTCCCCGCCTCCCTGCGGCAGTACAGCCGTGCCCACGGGTCGGCCATGCAGGGAGCCTCGAGGGCCCGCAGCAGGGCATCTGGGTGCCCTGAGCACGGACACCCCCACCCTCGTTGAGGCCCCCTGAGCCCTGCCAGCAGCCCCCCTGCTATGGCCTCCGTGGGCCACAGGAGCGCAGCCTGCCCTCCCCCAAGGCCCTGACACAGGCCCCACAGCAGCAGGTGTGTGCGCAGGAGACACGGGGTGGGGGGCACCCGGGCCAGCCCTCGGGTCACCCTCATCACCATCGCCCTGCGGGCCCGTCCCCACCGCCCTGTGCTCCCAGCCCCCGGACCTCCCCTGGTGGCCGGCCCACGCCCACCCCAGCCCACCCGTCCCACCTCCTCCCTCCGCCCCCACACCAGGGGCTGACAGCTGCCCCAAGGGCCCAGACACAGGGGACCCCACCAGGGCCTGGTCCCAGGGGCCCAGCCCTGGCCTCCCTCTGAATGACCAAGGGGCCCCGACGGCTGCAGGGTGCCCCGCGCTGGGTTTCCGCCGGGCCCTCGTGGGCATGAGGCCCTGTGCCAGGAAGGAGTAAACCCCTGCGGGGCCTGTGCCGGGGCAGGAGGGCACAGAACCATCCGCCCGGTTAAGTGGAGTCACACCGTCGTCCCGGCCGCGTCGCGACTAACTGCACAGTATTCAGACACATCACAGCAAAATATAAAGGGACTTTTTTGTTTTTGTTTTTTTTTTTAAAGAAAAGCCATGTGAGGAGGAGCAAGATGGCGGAAGAGCAGGGTCTCCAAATCACCTGTCTCCACCAAACTACCTAGGAAACCTTCAAATTATCCTGAAAATCTATGAATTCGGCCTGAGATTTAAAGAGAGACCAGCTGGAATGCGACAGTGAGAAGAGTTCGCGCTTCTATCAAGGTAGGAAGACGGGGAAAAAGAAGTAAAGAAACAAAGGCCTCCGAGGGGGAGGGGCCCGCGAGGAGCCGGGCTGAGGCCGGGGCGAGTGTCCCCAGGACAGGAGAGCCCCGTCCCGGAGGAGCAGGAGCTGCACCGACCTTCCCGGGGGAAAGGGGCTCGCGGGGAGTTGGAGCAGGACCCAGGAGGGCGGGGATGCCCTCGGGCTCCCGGGGACACTAACAGCAACTGCGCGCCCAGGAGAGTGCGCCGAGCTCCCCAAGGGCTGCAGCGCGCACGGCGGGACCCGGCGGGACCCGGAGCAGCTGAAGGGGCTCGGGCGGCGGCTCCGCGGAGGGGGCTGCACGGCCCCGGGAGCAGCTCGGAGGGGCTCGGGCAGAGGAAGAGGCTCCGTGCGGAGGGGCCTGCGCGGTTCCAGGAGCAGCTCGGAGGGGCTCGGGCGGCGGCTCCGCGGAGGGGGCTGCGCGGCCCGGGAGCGCGAATCCACCAGCGCAGGCTCCGGAGCACAGGTCGCCGGGACACAGCCCAGGATCCCGCCTCCCCCGGGACAGGCAGAGGCCGGGAGGGCCCAGGACAGCCAGGACGCTCCTGCCCCGAGATGAGCAGATCAGCGGCCCCGCCCGGAGCCTCCAGGCCCTGCAGACGGAGTTCCTGCCGGAGCTGAATCCAGGTTTCCAGAGCTGCCCCGCCACTGGGGCTGTTCCTCCTGCGGCCTCACGGGGTAAACAACCCCCCTGAGCCCTGCACCAGGCAGGGCACAGCAGCTCCCCCAACTGCTAACACCTGAAAATCAGCACAGCAGGCCCCTCCCCCAGAACACCAGCGAGACGGACAACTTCCAGGAGAAGCCAAGGGACTTAAAGTACACAGAATCAGAAGATACTCCCCGGTGGTTCTTTTTTTGTTTGTTTGTTTTTGTTTTTGTTTTTGTTTTTGTTTTGTTTTGCTTTTTGATTTGTTTCCTTCCCCCACCCCCTTTTTTTCTCCTTTCTTTTTCTTTCTCTTTTTCTTTTTTTTTTTTTTCGTTTTTTTTTCTTTTTCTTCCCTTTTTTTTTCTCTTTCTCTTTTCTTTCCTTCTTTCTCTCCTCTCTTTTTCTCTTTTTCCCAATACAACTTGCTTTTGGCCACTCTGCACTGAGCAAAATGACTAGAAGGAAAACCTCACCTCAAAAGAAAGAATCAGAAACAGTCCTCTCTCCCAAAGAGTTACAAAATCTGGATTACAATTCAATGTCAGAAAGCCAATTCAGAAGCACTATTATACAGCTACTGGTGGCTCTAGAAAAAAGTATAAAGGACTCAAGAGACTTCATGACTGCAGAATTTAGAGCTAATCAGGCAGAAATTAAAAATCAATTGAATGAGATGCAATCCAAACTAGAAGTCCTAACGACGAGGGTTAACGAGGTGGAAGAACGAGTGAGTGACCTAGAAGACAAGTTGATAGCAAAGAGGGAAACTGAGGAAAAAAGAGACAAACAATTAAAAGACCATGAAGATAGATTAAGGGAAATAAACGACAGCCTGAGGAAGAAAAACCTACGTTTAATTGGGATTCCCGAGGGCGCCGAAAGGGACAGAGGGCCAGAATATGTATTTGAACAAATTCTAGCTGAAAACTTTCCTAATCTGGGAAGGGAAACAGGCATTCAGATCCAGGAAATAGAGAGATCCCCCCCTAAAATCAATAAAAACCGTTCAACACCTCGACATTTAATTGTGAAGCTTGCAAATTCCAAAGATAAGGAGAAGATCCTTAAAGCAGCAAGAGACAAGAAATCCCTGACTTTTATGGGGAGGAGTATTAGGGTAACAGCAGACCTCTCCACAGAGACCTGGCAGGCCAGAAAGGGCTGGCAGGATATATTCAGGGTCCTAAATGAGAAGAACATGCAACCAAGAATACTTTATCCAGCAAGGCTCTCATTCAAAATGGAAGGAGAGATAAAGAGCTTCCAAGACAGGCAGCAACTAAAAGAATATGTGACCTCCAAACCAGCTCTGCAAGAAATTTTAAGGGGGCCTCTTAAAATTCCCCTTTAAGAAGAAGTTCAGTGGAACAGTCCACAAAAACAAAGACTGAATAGATATCATGATGACACTAAACTCATATCTCTCAATAGTAACTCTGAATGTGAACGGGCTTAATGACCCCATCAAAAGGCGCAGGGTTTCAGACTGGATAAAAAAGCAGGACCCATCTATTTGCTGTCTACAAGAGACTCATTTTAGACAGAAGGACACCTACAGCCTGAAAATAAAAGGTTGGAGAACCATTTACCATTCGAATGGTCCTCAAAAGAAAGCAGGGGTAGCCATCCTTATATCAGATAAACTAAAATTTACCCCAAAGACTGTAGTGAGAGATGAAGAGGGACACTATATCATACTTAAAGGATCTATTCAACAAGAGGACTTAACAATCCTCAATATATATGCTCCGAATGTGGGAGCTGCCAAATATATAAATCAATTATTAACCAAAGTGAAGAAATACTTAGATAATAATACACTTATACTTGGTGACTTCAATCTAGCTCTTTCTATACTCGATAGGTCTTCTAAGCAAAACATCTCCAAAGAAACGAGAGCTTTAAATGATACACTGGACCAGATGGATTTCACAGATATCTACAGAACTTTACATCCAAACTCAACTGAATACACATTCTTCTCAAGCGCACATGGAACTTTCTCCAGAATAGACCACATATTGGGTCACAAATCGGGTCTGAACCGATACCAAAAGATTGGGATTGTCCCCTGCATATTCTCGGACCATAATGCCTTGAAATTAGAACTAAATCACAACAAGAAGTTTGGAAGGACCTCAAACACATGGAGGTTAAGGACCATCCTGCTAAAAGATAAAAGGGTCAACCAGGAAATTAAGGAAGAATTAAAAAGATTCATGGAAACTAATGAGAATGAAGATACAACCGTTCAAAATCTTTGGGATGCAGCAAAAGCAGTCCTAAGGGGGAAATACATCGCAATACAAGCATCCATTCAAAAACTGGAAAGAACTCAAATACAAAAGCTAACCTTACACATAAAGGAGCTAGAGAAAAAACAGTAAATAGATCCTACACCCAAGAGAAGAAGGGAGTTAATAAAGATTCGAGCAGAACTCAACGAAATCGAGACCAGAAGAACTGTGGAACAGATCAACAGAACCAGGAGTTGGTTCTTTGAAAGAATTAATAAGATAGATAAACCATTAGCCAGCCTTATTAAAAAGAAGAGAGAGAAGACTCAAATTAATAAAATCATGAATGAGAAAGGAGAGATCACTACCAACACCAAGGAAATACAAACGATTTTAAAAACATATTATGAACAGCTATACGCCAATAAATTAGGCAATCTAGAAGAAATGGACGCATTCCTGGAAAGCCACAAACTACCAAAACTGGAACAGGAAGAAATAGAAAACCTGAACAGGCCAATAACCAGGGAGGAAATTGAAGCAGTCATCAAAAACCTCCCAAGACACAAGAGTCCAGGGCCAGATGGCTTCCCAGGAGAATTTTATCAAACGTTTAAAGAAGAAATCATACCTATTCTCCTAAAGCTGTTTGGAAAGATAGAAAGAGATGGAGTACTTCCAAATTCGTTCTATGAAGCCAGCATCACCTTAATTCCAAAGCCAGACAAAGACCCCGCCAAAAAGGAGAATTACAGACCAATATCCCTGATGAACATGGATGCAAAAATTCTCAACAAGATACTGGCCAATAGGATCCAACAGTACATTAAGAAAATTATTCACCATGACCAAGTAGGATTTATCCCTGGGACACAAGGCTGGTTCAACACCCGTAAAACAATCAATGTGATTCATCATATCAGCAAGAGAAAAACCAAGAACCATATGATCCTCTCATTGGATGCAGAGAAAGCATTTGACAAAATACAGCATCCATTCCTGATTAAAACTCTTCAGAGTATAGGGATAGAGGGAACATTCCTCGACATCTTAAAAGCCATCTATGAAAAGCCCACAGCAAATATCATTCTCAATGGGGAAGCACTGGGAGCCTTTCCCCTAAGATCAGGAACAAGACAGGGATGTCCACTCTCACCACTGCTATTCAACATAGTACTGGAAGTCCTAGCCTCAGCAATCAGACAACAAAAAGACATTAAAGGCATTCAAATTGGCAAAGAAGAAGTCAAACTCTTCCTCTTCGCCGATGACATGATACTCTACATAGAAAACCCAAAAGTCTCCACCCCAAGATTGCTAGAACTCATACAGCAATTCGGCAGGGTGGCAGGATACAAAATCAATGCCCAGAAGTCAGTGGCATTTCTATACACTAACAATGAGACTGAAGAAAGAGAAATTAAGGAGTCAATCCCATTTACAATTGCACCCAAAAGCATAAGATACCTAGGAATAAACCTCACCAAAGATGTAAAGGATCTATACCCTCAAAACTATAGAACACTTCTGAAAGAAATTGAGGAAGACACAAAGAGATGGAAAAATATTCCATGCTCATGGATTGGCAGAATTAATATTGTGAAAATGTCAATGTTACCCAGGGCAATATACACGTTTAATGCAATCCCTATCAAAATACCATGGACTTTCTTCAGAGAGTTAGAACAAATCATTTTAAGATTTGTGTGGAATCAGAAAAGACCCTGAATAGCCAGGGGAATTTTAAAAAAGAAAACCATATCTGGGGGCATCACAATGCCAGATTTCAGGTTGTACTACAAAGCTGTGGTCATCAAGACAGTGTGGTACTGGCACAAAAACAGACACATAGATCAGTGGAACAGAATAGAGAATCCAGAAGTGGACCCTGAACTTTATGGGCAACTAATATTCGATAAAGGAGGAAAGACTATCCATTGGAAGAAAGACAGTCTCTTCAATAAATGGTGCTGGGAAAATTGGACATCCACATGCAGAAGAATGAAACTAGACCACTCTCTTTCACCAGACACAAAGATAAACTCAAAATGGATGAAAGATCTAAATGTGAGACAAGATTCCATCAAAATCCTAGAGAAGAACACAGGCAACACCCTTTTTGAACTCGGCCATAGTAACTTCTTGCAAGATACATCCACGAAGGCAAAAGAAACAAAAGCAAAAATGAACTATTGGGACTTCATCAAGATAAGAAGCTTTTGCACAGCAAAGGATACAGTCAACAAAACTCAAAGACAACCTACAGAATGGGAGAAGATATTTGCAAATGACCTATCAGATAAAGGGCTAGTTTCCAAGATCTATAAAGAACTTATTAAACTCAACACCAAAGAAACAAACAATCCAATCATGAAATGGGCAAAAGACATGAACAGAAATCTCACAGAGGAAGACATAGACGTGGCCAACATGCACATGAGAAAATGCTCTGCATCACTTGCCATCAGGGAAATACAAATCAAAACTACAATGAGATACCACCTCACACCAGTGAGAATGGGGAAAATTAACAAGGCAGGAAACAACAAATGTTGGAGAGGATGCGGAGAAAAGGGAACCCTCTTACACTGTTGGTGGGAATGTGAACTGGTGCAGCCACTCTGGAAAACTGTGTGGAGGTTCCTCAAAGAGTTAAAAATATACCTGCCCTACGACCCAGCAATTGCACTGTTGGGGATTTACCCCAAAGATACAAATGCAATGAAACGCCGGGACACCTGCACCCCGATGTTTCTAGCAGCAATGGCCACTATAGCCAAACTGTGGAAGGAGCCTCGGTGTCCAACGAAAGATGATGGATAAAGAAGATGTGGTTTATGTATACAATGGAATATTACTCAGCTATTAGAAATGACAAATACCCACCATTTGCTTCAACGTGGATGGAACTGGAGGGTATTATGCTGAGTGAAGTAAGTCAGTCGGAGAAGGACAAACATTATATGTTCTCATTCATGTGGGGAATATAAATAATAGTGAAAGGGAAAATAAGGGAAGGGAGAAGAAATGTGTGGGAAATATCAGAAAGGGAGACAGAACGTAAAGACTGCTAACTCTGGGAAACGAACTAGGGGTGGTAGAAGGGGAGGAGGGCGGGGGGTGGGAGTGAATGGGTGACGGGCACTGGGGGTTATTCTGTATGTTAGTAAATTGAACACCAATAAAAAAAAAAAAAAAAAAAAAAAAGAAAAGCCATGTTCCTCACTAGTCTTTTTTAACGAGCTAAGCCGTGTTAGTTTTGAAATTGCAGCGGAGAGAGAAAGCACAGGCGCTCACACAGGAACGGAGCACTTTAATTTTCAACAACTGTGATCGTGGATCGCGCCGCTAAGGGCTTCCTCGGGGGTTTACGTCCGTTTGCCTAAAAGCCAACCCCCAGGCTCCTATGGTGAAGAGGAGAAGGGCGACCCAGGCCGCGCGGGGCGAGCTCGGGCCTCCCGCCCCAGACCCGAGGTTGGAACGTCGGGCGCTCTGGGCCCCCACGCGAGGAACCACGGTCTGGGGAAGCGCAGGACCCGAACCGGCCTGGGAGCCTGGGGGCCGGGGACTCCCCGCAGCCACGTGACGGCGGCTCTGACGCAAGACACTGCGATGACAGCAGCGACCGGCGGGCCGTGGGCTCCCTTAAAAACAAGCCCCGTTGTGCCCCAACCGCCTGTTAATCACTAGAAAAGACATCCGAGCCTAACCGGGTCCCTTCTGAACGCAAGCAGGCCCCCCTCCGCTCCCCCGGGGCCAGGAGGGCATCCATCGCTCGACGCACCCTACCAGGCAGCGGGCGCGTGGGGCCAAGCTCGGGCCGAGCCACCCGAAGGTCCGTGGCCCCACCCGGTGCCACGCTCGGGCGCTCGGAGTCCACTCCGGGACCCCCCCCACCTGGCCACTACAGCCCTACAGCCCCCCGCTCCCGGACTCCAGACCCCGCTCCTCCCCGAAGGCCGGCCCAGCAGCCCGACTCCCAGCGCAGCTCCCCTCGGACGCCCCCGGGGCCTCGTCCCGCCCCGGCCACCGAGGACCCACCCCCACCACAGACGGGCTCTGCTCTCCGGGCGCCCCGGCCCACGGCCGTCCCTGGACGACGGGGGAGCCTGTCGCTGAGAGACTCACCTGTCACTTCGGTCCCTGGACAGCAGGGGCTCGCTGTGGACCCAACGCCCAGAAAGGGAGCCTGGTGCCTCAGGGCGGCGCGCCCTGGTTCCCGGGAGGGCCCTGTGCTCCCCTCCACGCCCGCCCCCCGCCACCCGGGGCCTTGCCCACCGCCTGGCTGCCCAGCCCGCTTCCTCCGGCTCCTGGGACGGAGCTTGTCCCCCTCTCGTCTTCCCATGGCAGGTCCTCCCCGCAGCCTTCCCCGGCCCACCAGGCCCGGGTGTCACCCCTGTCGTCAGACGCTCTGTGCAGCGCTCGGCTCCGGACTCTGGTCTCTCCCCTCGTGGGCGCACGTCAGTACCGGCTCCCCTCGTGGAATTAAGCCCGAGAGTAAGCGCGGGTGGGGACGCGGTGCGGGGCTGTCGTCTGAACAAACAGAAGCGGCAGCCAGAGCGAGCGCGGGCAGCCGGGCAGCCTGTTGGTTCGGAGCCCGGGCTCCCGAGGGACAAAGGCCTGGGGCCTCGGGCACGTTACCTGAGCCCCCGAGCCTCGGGCCTCTCCGGCTGCACCGTGGGGACACGACCAGCGCCCGCTGCCCTCGGAGGGGGTGAGGCGGTGCTTGCGGAGCGCGGGTGCAGGAGCAGCTGGGGCCACGGGGGGTCCTGCCCGCACGGGGGCTCACGGCAGGCCAGTGGCGGGGCCCGGGGGCGTCTGCTGTCCAGCCCCTAGGCCAGGAGCAAGTGCCCCCGGGACGGCCGGGCAGGGAAGCCGCCCGACCCCGCGGTCTCCTGCCGCTCTCCTTCTTTCTGCCCCGCGGAGCAGCTCCCAGCCCGGGGGCGCCTTGAGCTCAGAGGAGGGGCCCAAGGGGGCGACCCCGAGGCTGCTTTCATCTGCCGCCCGCCCCAGCGAGGAAGGAGCAGGCCCTCAGCTGCCCCGCGCGGGCCCCAGGAGGGGCTGCGGGAGAACACAGACGCCCCCAGCCACAGGCTCCCCTCTCCCCGCGCCTCCAGCCCTGGCCGTGCCCCCCGCGGCTCCTGGGCCAGGGCCAAGGCGCTTCCGCTGGCCCCTGGCTCCCCGGGACACAGCCGGAATTGTGCAGCGGCGACGGGGCTCAGCCACAGCTGAGGGGACAAGGCCCAGCTGTTCCTGCAGACAAGCGGGCAGCTTTCTTCCCACATGAAAAGGGGACCTGTGTCCCCGGGGAGGGGAGGAGGAGGAGGAAGACAGGGGCCAGGGGAGGCCTGGGCAGGGCGCACAACACCCCTGCCCGGGGTCCCCTCCGTGGCCAGGGTCCCCTCCGTGCCGGGGGCGGGAGCGGGCCAGGTGGGCGACGGGGAGGGCGGCTCGGGCTCCTGCGGGCACTTGCGAGGCGTGGCCGGCTCTGCGCCGAGCCCTGCAGGCCCTTCCCCGTCCCCCTCTGCCGCTGTCCTCTGCACGGAGGAGACCTGCAGCGCTTTCCCTGGATCCCCGCACGGTTCCCAGAAGGCTGAGCTCCTGGCGCCGAGAGGACGCAGGAGGGTCCGCGTGGCGCTGCTGCAGGACCCTCGCAGGTGGACCAGCAGGCCCGGGGGCACGGGGCACGGGGCAACCACTTCCACGGGGGGCGGCGAGCACAGGCCTCCCACCCCCTGCCCCGTCACAGAATGGGGGCCTCCACAGTCCCCCTCCGAGAACACGGCAGGCCCCCGTTTACGCCTCCACGTCCCGGGGCTCATCACTCACTGTTCACCTTGTTCCTGAGAAATGAGAAATCCGTCTCGACGCCGGTGCCCCCCCCACGCACACGCCCGCTCCCCGGGCAGCCCCGGGCAGGCCTGTCCCCTGGCCTCCCTGCAGGTTCCAGGCCTGGCTGAGGACGGAGAACGGTCTGCCCCACCTGCCTGCATACCAGGCCTTTCAGGGGTCGGCGGCAGAGCACAGGGGCCGGGGAGGGGGGTCCCCCGACCCAGGAGGGCACGGCTGCTGCTACGGGACAGGGTCAGGCAGTGGGCCCCGGGGCTGGAAGCAGGGAGCGTCCTGAGGGGCGCGTCGAGGAGGGAGCCAGGGCCGCTGAGCGAGGAGCGGGGAGGGACCAGGCCGTCCCCGACAGCAGGCTGGGACCTGCAGCGTCCAAACAGACCAGGAGGGGACCGCGGGCAGAAGCGAGGGGCAGGGGTGCTCCAGTGTCCAGGCCGACCCAGGGCGTGACAGACGTCACAAGATTATCTTTCTGTGCATCAGCTCGGGCTTCTCCCCAGAGGGTCCGGGGCAGCCCCGCCATGCGGACACCTTCCTGGTGACCCTGGCCGGGCCCCTCACTGTGACACGACGTCACGTCCAGCCCGGGCCCTGTGCGTCGGTCCGCAGACCCCGTAAGGGGAGGGCATCAGGGCGGGGGGTTATCTTAAAACAGCTCTTCCCTATGAAGGTCCCCTCGGGGGGGGCGGGGGGCTGCAGTGTGAGGGGAGAAAAGGAGGCCGACGTGCATGAGCACCTGGAGAGAAGCCGAGACAACAGGTGCCCGGATCCATTCATCGAGCCCCTGGATCGAGCCCTGCCTGACCTCCACACAACTCCCGGGCATCCGTAGACGTCTTTCTTGTCTGCGCCAGGCCCTGTGAATTCATTCTCTGTCACTTGCCACCAACGCGAGGATGCATCCAAATGCCTGCCCTGCCACCGAAGTGCTGAGCTCCAAACCATCAGAAGTCGCATCTTCTCCGTCTCTGGGGGCCCGACACCCGGCACGGGGTCCGGCGTCGGGGGCGAGAGGCGTACGGAGGGCTTGGCCAAGAAGGAAAGACTATCACGGGCGACGGGACAGTGAGGCGACTCTTCTCGCCGCCCCCGCGAGCCCTCGGCGCCCGGCGAGCACACTGGAGGCACCTGCATGTGCGGCACCTTCCCCACCGCCCACGACATCCCCGACTCGGGTGGCTCAGGGGGTGCAGGGCGGGGGGTCCCCATCCTCCTAGAGGAACGAGGGCTGACGGAGGAAACCGTCCTCGGGGAGCGGCCTCCTTGCCTGTTGACCACCACGTTCGTGACCCGAAGGAGCCGCCTTTCGGGCACGGGGCGCCCACGCCTCCTCCCAGGGGCCTGTCCCGGGTCCCCCTGCGGGGCCGCGGGCACACCCAGGCGCCCCCGACACGGGGCTGCGGCAACGTGAGGCCGGTGCAGGCCTCCGACCTGTTTCAAGAGCGAGATGGAAATCGTTAGCTCCCGCTCTAATTTAACAAGCCCAATTTTATAAATAAGAGTGAATTTTCCCAGGCTATTATATCTAATTATGCATTTACATCAATTCACATTATGCGGTTGATGAAATGTTAATACCAAAGGCAATTTTCTGCTGACGGGTGGCATGGAGAAGAGCTTTCTTCACATTACAAGTCAATATTTTTGGAAATAATTACCCAGTTGCTCACTAGAGTCTGCACTGAGTCACCCAGTAGCTGCGTCTACACAGCCCCCCCCCCCACTTGAGCTGCTACGAGGGGAAATCCCTGGATCGGAGAGGAAGCCGGGAGAGCCCAGGGGCGCCCGGGTGGGGGGTCCTGGGGGGCTGGCCCGGCTCCACCGCGCGCCCGTCCCGCTGTTGTGCCGCAGAGCTCAGACTGTACCTGCAGGACGGGAGCGACCCCGGAGCCGCGTCCAGGGCGTCGGGGCACTGGTGCCTTCGGCCCGTTGGCTCCAGGAGACTCTACGGCAGGTTACCCTCAGCTGCGCGCTCAGCGGACGCACAGGACACGGCAGTGACGGCTACACGGGGGCCCTGACGGGCCTGGCCGGGCACCCCGGCCCCGACGGTCGCCGCGTCTCAGGACGGGCGGAGGCCCCGCGAGGGCCAGCCCCAGCGCAGAGCGCCGGCAACTCTTCCAGGGGACACCGTGGCATCACCCAGGTGGCCGGGCAGGACGGGGTGGCAGCCAAGGTGAAGGGAACGGATGACCTGAGAGAGCCCGAGCGTCGGATCACAAGCGCCCCGTCCGTGGGCGCGAAAGGGGCGGAAGGCGCTGGGATCTGTCCGGGCGGGCTACCGGGAGGGCAGGCCGGTCACTAGGCGGACGTGACCGCCAGGTTCTCAGGGCCCGGCTGGCAGGTTCCTGTGCGCCGTCCCCGCGGACGCCACACATCCCGAGGACCCCCGTCTGGAGCCGGGGGGAGAGCCCACGCCCTGGCGTCAAAGACGGCAACGCCCAGCAGCTGCGCAGAGGCAGCCAGCCCGCGGGGAGCGGGGGGCAGGAAGGGGCAAGAGCGCGCCCACGCGAGCCGGGTGCACCGAGGGTCAAGGGGTCCCTCCGGCTTGAGAACATCGGCACCCCGAGGGACCTCTCCGGGGCCGCTGCGGTGAAGGAACGGCTGAGGGGCCGCGGACAACGCCAACAGGGCCAGACCTGCCTCGGGGGGCGCAGGGAGGCAGGTGGGGGCCTCCGCCTGCGCAGGAAGGCCCGGGACTGGCCCTTCTTCCGCCCCTGCAGCTGGGGCGAGAGGACCGGGCAGGCGCTGCAGGACCCGTGGGCCGGCTCCTCCTCCCGCGTGTGACCGGCCTCCCCACCCGCAGGTGCCACATGTCACAGGAGCGCCGAGGCTCACGGGTCCCCGCAGGCCCCGTCTCCGGCCGGGTCACCCAGGCTTCCAGGGGAGGCCTGCGGGGGAGAGGGAGAGGGCCCCGTGGGGCTCTGGCTGGGGGCAGGGGTGCAGCTGGGGCTGGCGAGGAACGAGGCCTGGGGACCCAGGTGTGCTCCACCCACACGGCAGACGGGCCCTGGGGGCCAGGGCGTAGCCCACAGACCCTGGAGGTTTATCCTCCTGGTGGGACCAACATGGAAAAATTAGACCCTGCGTGGAAGCTGGATCACCTGGAGCCCCGAGCCTGGGGCCACATGGGTGGGGCGGGAGAGCAGGGGGGCCCGTCCCGCTGCTGCCCAGCACCCCTCACTGCCCCTCACGCCTGGCACGTCTACCTGGGCCCCAGAGGCCTAGGAGAGAGACATGGGACTGCAGCCCCCGCCACGCGGGCCACACGGGGACGGGAAGCACTCGAGGCATGGGGTGGACGGGGCAGGGTGGACGGGGCGGGGTGGATGGGGTAGGTGGATGGGCAGATGTGGATGGGGTTGGCGGACAGGGCAGGTGGATGGGGCAGGTGGACAGGGCAGGCGGATAGGACAGGGTAGAAGGGGCACGATGGACGGGGGAGGGTGGACAGGGCAGGCAGATGGGGGAGGGTGGATGGGGGAAGGTAGACAGGGCACGTGGACGGGGCAGGCATATGGGGCGCGCACATGGGGGGCTGTACGGGGCATGTGGACAGGGCCTGCCCGGACCCCCAGCCCCTCGGCCTCCCGGAGCAGCCAGGACGACGGGGACTGGCCAAGGGCACCGGGGCAGGGGCCAGCGGGGGTTTGCCATCCCAGGGTGATGAGCAGCGTGGAACAGAGGAGGAGGAGGAGGAAGGGGCAGGAGGAGAGGGAGGGATGGGGGCGAGGAGAAGCCGGGAGTGGGTGGGGGCAGAGCTGGTCTCCTGCCTCCTGCTCGCTGCCTGCGGGCTTGGCCCCTGCCTTCCTGCACCGCTCGCCAGCCCCCCACGCTCACGCCCCCCACGCACACGCTGGGCAGGTGCGCCCCATTCACACCCATGCATGCTGGCCGTGCACGGGCGCCCGCGTGCACCCGGAGAGACAGGCCGTCTGCACGCAGGTACACCTGTGCACTCACGTGTGCACACACACCCCCCCCCCCCGCACGTGTGCGGAGACGCCCGGCGAGGCCCAGTGAGGGTGCGGCGTGGGCAGGGCTGCTCGCGGGGCGCTGTGCCTGTCTCCACACAGGCACCGTCCGCCCGTCTGTCGCCCTGTGCTCGGGCGCCGCCCACCCCTGCCTCCGCTCAGCTGGGCCACGTGGCCTCCCCGAGGCCGCCCAGCTGCGGTCCCAGCAGCCCCGCCGCGTCCCTCCTGCCTCGGCACCCGTGGCACCGCGGAGCCCGTGGGGCAGGCCCGCGAGGACGCAGCAGGGAGCCGCGGCTCGTCTGTCGGGCTGGCCCTCCACCGGGGCCTCGGGGGGCTTGCGGGGCCGGGTCGCAGCTCCAGATACCACCCCTCAAGGTGCCGCAGGGCAAGCCCAAGGCGTGACCCACACCGTCCCAGCCGTCCGCCACCCGTGCCAGCTCCCCGGCCGACACGAGGACGGGGTGTCCCGCTGTCTGGGGACAGCGGGGCGCCAAGCCAGACCGAGGAGGACCAGGCGCCAGCGCAGCGGGGGCCTGGGCCCTGCCCTGCCTCACACCGCTTCCCACGAGAGCACCCTACTCTGCGGCGCGCTTTTGTTGTTGCAAAGGGAAAAATGACATTTTGAAACATTACTGTGAAAAATTAATTTAGGTCTGGAGCATCAAAGACACTTTGCAAGCAAAACCAGGGCATTTTGTGGCTGGCGACCGCCCAGGTTTAAGCCCTGGCGCCCAGGGGAAGCAGGGGCCGCCCCCCCCCCCGGCCCCCTGGGAGGCGACGCCGCAGGGCCCCGGCCGGGACGGGACAGGAGTCAGCCCCCGCTCCCAGGCAGGGTGACCTTTTGTCAACTTGGGACGGGAACACAAATCCACCGTCACTCGGCATCGGCCTTGATTGGATCAAAATCCCACCGGAACACGGGGGGAAAAAGGCAATAAAACCTCCAGAATTGATATTAAACCGCTGACATTTCACACACAGCGGCTCTGGCAGCTGCCAGTCCACCGGCAGGAGGGACAAGGGGGCAAGTCCGCGTGAAGGTCACGGCGCTGCCGGGGGCGGGGGGGCGGGTGCTCCCGGGCTGGGTCAGCGGGGTTGGGGGGGGCAGCGAGCGAGGGCGATGAGCGACCCCCGAGCCCCCAGACCGGACACGCAGCCACCCTGAAGTCATCGAGGCCAAACCCGCAGCCGCCGCCACGTGTTCCTCTGACCCTTGACTTTTCCCGCGGTGGCCCGGGTCGGGGAGCAGCCACCGATCTGGACAGAAGCAGGACGGACGGACGGACGGGCCTCTGAGAAAGCCGCCGGCGGCACAGGCGGGAGGCGCCCGGGGTCCAGAGGGGCCAGGCCAGCGCGCTGTCCCTGCAGGTAGCCCCGCGCGGGAAGGCTCCACCAGGAGGGTCGCGGGGCTCACGCCCAAGCCGGCCAAGGGCAGGCGCAGACCTGCGGCCCCGACCGGAAGGTGGGGAAGAGGCGCTCCTGCTCCGGGCACCCAGGGGGCTTCCCTGGAGGCAGCCAGTCCCCCGCCCCTCCGCCCCACCCAGGGCAGACGCCACTAACCGCTGGCGGGGCCCAGACGCGGCCCCAGGGTGCCTGTGCCCCCGCCCCCGGAGCCGCCACGGGAAGCAGCACTGAGCCAGGCGTGGAAAGAGGCCTGGGGTCCCCTCAGCCTGAGCGGCACGTCCTGAGCTGCTCCCGGGGCCCAGAAACGCCGGGGACTCTGCCCATAGTCATCGCATGGGTCTCCCCACGACGGTGCACGGGCCAGCTCGCGGACACGAGCCCCGGGAGCTGCAGCACAGGGGTCGAGGTGCCCGGAGGGGGAGCGGGGTCAACACCTGCCCGGCTTCCCACACCACGCCCGGGCCGGGGATCCCCAGGGTGCACGAGGCTGCATCCGCCCTGGGACTGTCCCACAGCAGCCTCACCATGGTCTGGAGGGAGCGCGGGAGCCAGACCCCGACCCCGACCCCGAGCCCGGGGCCAACCCCTGGCCTGATCGCCCGCCTCGCCACCGAGGTGAAGCAGGCACAGGAGCAAATAACAGGGTCTTATCTCAGACCCATCGGTCTGCGCAGATCCGTGTGGCCCCGGCCTCTTAATTCCCCATAACGTCAAAGCAATTTTTGGCTAAGTGTACGGTCCGTCCTCTGCTAAATTAAACTAATAGATCTGGTGGGAGACAAAACCCCAAGCGTATGGAGAATATTAAAAATCTAAAAACAAAGTCATCACGGGTCTGTAAGATTTACTTTGGCACACGATCCCACGAACGCCACGCGGACGGGCTGTAATGAGGCCCACGGGGGACCCCCAGCTCCAGGCCGCCCGGGCAGCACCCAGACCCTCCTGCCCAGGCCGGCCCAGCGCCTGTGGGCGGGTTCACGGAGGCGCCGGGGACAGAGCCGCGGGGGCCAGAACCGAAATCCCATCGTCAGCTGAGGCACGGAGGCTCGGGGGCTTTTCCAGGCAGACCTCGGGGGCCAAGGCAGCTCCGGGGCGCCACGGCGCGGGGAGGGGTGGGGAAGGTGCCCCTAGACCTGGGCACCGAGGGGCTCACCCTGAAGCCCCCGCGCCCAGCGCGCTGTTGGTCGTCAGCAGCTCTCGAGAGCGGGGGGAAGAGCGGGGACGGGGGCGCTCGGCACAGGCCCCTCTCGGAGTCCAGACAGGGCGCAGGCACCCTCCGCTGCTGCCGGCTCCCCGCCTGTCCCCCCAGGGCTCCCGCCCCTGCTCCCAGCCCTACCTCACGCCGCCATCCCCGGGCTCTGCTGCTGGCCCTCCCCAGCTCCCCGGGGCCCCGGGTCTCCCCCCTGCACAGGCTCTGGGATCCTGACGCATCCTAACCTCGGGCCACTGACCCGGCCGGTCAAGTTCCTCTCGCAGGCCAGAGCCAAAGGGCCACACATTCAGGGGTTGGACCGGAGGGGACCCAGCCCCCCAGCTCCCTGAAGTTGCCCGGGACCCGCACCCGACTTGACCTCACTAAGCTGCAAGGCCAGGACCGGGGCGCTGTCCTGTCCATGTCTGAGTGCCACTGCTCCGGGCACACAAAGGCCCAGGTGGCTGGAAGGCCACACACGCCCCGGCCGGCCCCGTCCTGCCAGCCCCACCGCGCACGCTCCACTTAGGAGCCCCGGCCGCCTGCTGCCCTCCAGCCGCCCAGCTCGCCGACCCCGGGCCTCCACCCTGGCCAGGCCGTCTGCCTCTCCCTGTCTCCGCCGGGCTGACCACGTCGGGTCCTCCTCTGTCCCCCGGGGCTCCCTCCAGGTAAGCGTGCGCCGAGGGGCGTGTAGGTGCACGTGCGCGTGT
This sequence comes from Canis lupus baileyi, assembly GCF_048164855.1. Taxonomy (NCBI): domain Eukaryota; kingdom Metazoa; phylum Chordata; class Mammalia; order Carnivora; family Canidae; genus Canis; species Canis lupus. The sequence continues at coordinate 122,402,864 of NC_132838.1, read as the reverse complement.
GGGCGGCGAGTTGCATGTTGCACGCAGCTGAGAGCATCAGCCTTAGGGTTGATTTCTTCGTTGCAGGTGTATCTCTGCCCTCTTCTGGGCTGAAATGCAGGTTCCCTGCAGGCAGGAGGCTACGGACTCCCCCGCGAGCAGCACGCCACGGAGTCCACGCCTGCCGGTACGAGCCGGCTCAACCGAGACAGGGCTCTCAGGCAGGTGGGCCAGATAGGCCTTGAGGTGAAGCAGGCTCTGCCTGGAGTTGCCCCCCTCCTTGCGTCCCTCCAGGCAACCCGCAAGCCCAATCAATCCTGTCTCTGAAGCAAACAAACAGCCCCAGGCGCAGGGCACCCAGCGCAGTGACACCAGCACAGCACCGACAGGCCAGACCCGGGGCTGCAAAAGCCAGGCCTGCTTCTGGGAGCGCGCGGACAGGGGCAGGGGCAGGGCCGGGGCCCGCCTGCCTCCCCGGTGGCTGGAGGACCCTCCTGTCTGCACGTGATGCAGCGGCTGGAGCCCCGCTGCCATCCTCCGGGAAGGGAAGAGGACAACAGGAACCTCCCCCATGTCACCCCCCCAAGGGAGCCAGTCATCGGCTCCTCCTCACCGTCCAGGGCACGGCAAGGGCCACCCCGCGCCCCCTGCATCTGCAGGAGCTGACCTCGTGTGGCCCCGGGTGGTCCCCAGGCCTCAGGCCTTTATCCCCTGACGGCGAAGCCCAGGGAATGACTCAACTGGCCAAAAACACAGGCCCCCATAAATCTAACGTTTTCCTTCAGGCTGTCGGGTACGCAGAGTGCGCCGGGATTATTGATAGCAAAGTTTATGGATGGGCTGCATCTTAAAATCAAAATACATTACCCCGAATCAATGCTGCTGTACCACGCGCTACGGGGAAGACAGGAAAGGTCGGCCGAGGCAAGAACACGGAAACCAAAACTCCGAGAGGATCTGAGCGTTAAAATAAATTTTGAAAGCGAGTTCCAAGAAAGACATTCACTTAGGGCTGTCACGGAAGGGGCCTTCGGGAAAGCTGGGCAGTCCCTTCAAACTGAAGTGCCTCTGAGAGGCCAGCGACTCGGTCCCCGGCACAAGGAGCACGGGCAGCGCCGGCCGGGGAGGGTGGCTCAGGGACACCGAGGGCCTAGTGGCCACGCCACAGGCCGTCCACCCGCAGTCCCTGTTCACAGTGACCCTGCAGGCATCTCGGGGCCCGTGAATGGAGAGACGGAAGGAAAATCCCTGCAGCCCGAAGGACGTCTATCCCTGCCTACGGATGAACGGTCAGGACTGGGGCCGCAGCGGCTCCGAAATGCTCTCAAAAGTCCGTCAGTGGGCAACCAGCCTCACTTCACGCGACCAACGTGTCCTCCCAACGGGGCATCTTTGTGGGAGCCCAAGGGACAGCGGCAGGGGTGAGCGGGGTGACTGTGTCCACAGAGAGACGTTTCCTTCTGAGAACAGGAGAACCCACACACGTGCTCCGTCCCACGCGCCTGTTTAGAGCCGCCCGACGCGACTCAAGACGCAGCCAGAAGGCACCAGCTCCCCTGCGGGATTGGGGGGAGACAAAGTGCCCCTTCCGGCCCCTTCCAGCCACAACTAACACTCCTGGCCGCGGCACGTGCTGAGCTGAGCGGGGCCTGGCCCAGCTGGGGTCAGAGACACGGGGCCCAAAGGCGCACCTGCTGCCCTCGTGTTGGCGACGGGGGACTGAGCATCAGAACGACAGGCGCCCCCCAACCAGCCGTGAGGATGCCGCAGGGAGGGTCCCGTCCACCCCAACCAACAGAGGGGCGCTGCTCTTCACATGCACTCGGGGTGCAGGGACCAGAGCCGCACCCGGAGCGCAAACATTTGAGTGTTTTGTTCAGAATTTGGGCCCCAGACAAAGACAGAGCTGGGCCGCAGGGCTCTGCCGCTCACCAGCTCGCGGCCCGGGGACCCCGGAGCTCTGAGCTTCAGCCACAGCAACTCGAAGGTGCAGTGAAATCGGCCTCCACCCCCGCAGGGCAGTGACGGGTCAGGTGAGCGCTCGCTCGTCCCCCCAGTACTTATCGGGTTTACTCTGTGCCAGACCCGGTGTAGGCGCCGGGGGAGCCTCGTGAACAAACCAGCAGAGGAGCCCAGCCTCGTAGAGACTGCAGGCCACGGACGAGAAGAGAAGCGCGGTAGATACGGATAGATGAGGACGTCACGGAGCCTCTGCTGGAGGGCGGTCAGCACCAAGGAAAGGAGGAAGAGGAGAGCGGGTGAGGGAGTGCTGGGGACTGGGGCCTGCAGACGGCCCAGGGGGCTTGTTGAGAGGGCGGCTGCTGAGCTAAAAGCAGAGGAACAGGACGCTTGGTGAGCCAGGTACGGGGAAGGAGCATCCCGGGCCGATGACGCGGCTGGGGCAAAGGCCCTGGGGCGGGAGCACGGCGTGGTGCGCTGGAGGAAGGAAGCCGGGCGGCCAGAGAGAGAGCAGGGAAGGGAGCACTGCGCGGTGGAGCGGCAGAGAGGGCGGCCGGCTGGGCCTTGTCAGCCGCTGCAGAGGAGCGAAAGGGTGGCTTGATTGTACCCGAAGAGCAGGTGAAAGGACGGCTGTGACCCTCCTTGACGGTAACACCAATACCCGTGGCCCCACCGGGTGCTGCAGGGTCGGAACACTCAGGTCTCTGGGGGAGCCACACTGTAGCCCTCCGGCTGCGTATCCCCGACGGTGGCCATTCGTCTCTGCTTGGGGCTTGGGTCTGGTCTCAGAGCAGCACCTGCCGTCCCCCAGCGGGCTAGCTCTGGCCACCAGAGCCCCGCCTGCCGTCGGCGCCCGGGAATCCGCTTTCCTAGAATCCCATCAAGGGCCTGAGCCTCCGCAGCACAGCGCAAGCCTGCCCCCTCCCTTCAGAAGCCGAGGACAGCAGTGGGGCCCGCGGGGTCTTCCTTTCGGCAACCGAGGTAGGATTTCTAAGGGAAAGCGGGTCCTGGGGGGATGAAGGACAGGCAGCTGGCAGCTGCCTCCTCGGGTTGGAGTCCCGCAGGGGAACTGTAGGAGAGGAAGTCCCTGCACGCCCGTCCCTTCCCAGCCACAGACCTCGGCACACAAGGGCTCCCGAGCCGAGCAGCAGCGGCCTGGGGGGTGGCAATGACTCCTGGGTCACAGCCGGGGGTGCGGAGAGCGGGGCCAGGCAGGGCGGAGGGCTCAGTGTCCAGGGGCATCCCGCTGGAGGGGCAAGGCTTGGGAAGGGCCTGAGGGGAGCGGGGCGGCAGCCGGGAGGTGCCTGCCCTCTGGGTCTCCGACTCCCAGCTCCGGGGAAACTCTGGTGAAGCAAGGAAAGCAGGCGCTCCGCCTCGCCCTCCCTCGCCCCTGCCCAGGACTGGGCCCCGAGGTTAGAGCCTGGAAGTTAGCGACCCAGAACCCAAACCCGCAGTCGGGGGCTCCCACGGGGCAGGACGCACGGGAGACCCCAGCGAGGCGGGACTCGCCCCTGCAGCCCGGTGCCCGCTGGAGCCACACGCGGCCGGTCCGTGGGGGTCACGCTGCTCCCCCCCCGCCCCCCCCTCCCCGCCCAGGGCTCCGGGAGGCTGGGGTGGTGCAGGCTGCGGGGACGGGATGCAGGGGCGGGGCGTGGGCTGCGCAGCGGCCTCCCGCCCCCGCCCGGGACCCCCGGGGACGCAGGGCCCGCGACCGAGGCGCAGCCCCCCCCCCCGCCCCGCCCCTGCCGTCGCTCACGGCCCGCTCGTGCGCTCCCCACCCGCACCTGCTCGCCGGGCGCTCGGGCACTGCGGCCCCGCCCCCGCCCCCCACCCCTCCCCGGGCCGCGGACCCAGCGCGGTGCAGCTCCTGGCCCAGAGCCGGGTGAGGGGGGGCGGGGGTCTGCGGAGACGGCGCGCGGGGGCAGGGCTGCGCGGGGGCTGGGGGGCCGCGGCCGGGGCGGGGGGCTGCGCTCCAGCAGGAGCCGGGTCCCTCCGGGCGGCCCCGCGGGGTGCGGAGGGCAGGGGCGGAGAGGGGAGGGGAGGGGAGGGGGGCGCGCTCGGGGCGGGGCGGGGAGGGCGCAGGGGCGGGGAGGGCGGGGTGGTGCCGCGTGGAGGCGGCTGGCGCGCAGCCACTGACCGCCCCCTCCCTGCTCCCCCCTCCTCCCTGCTCCCTCCTCCCTGCTCCCTCCGCCCCGCCCCGCCTCCCCGGGCTCCGGCCCGCCCCGCCGGTCCGCTGTGCCCGCGCGCGGGGTCGGCCGCCAGGTGTGCGCGCCGCGGCTGAGCGCCCAGTCGCCCTGCGGACGCGGCGGCGGAGGCACCGGCGGGCGGGCGGGGGCGGGGCGGGGCGGCGGCAGCTCCCGGCGGGGCATGGGTCCCGGGGCGGCCCGGCCTCCGCGCGGCCCTCCCGGCACAGCCTGAGCCGCGCCCCGCGCCCCGCGCCCCGCGCCCCCCGGACGGCCGGACCCGCCCGCCGCCCCCGGGCCCCCGCGCCCCGCGCCCCGAGCCCCCGGGCCCCGAGCCTCCGGGCGAGCGGCGAGCGGCGAGCGCGCGGGGCTGATTGGCGGCCGGGCGGGGCGGGGAGGGGCGGGGGCGGGGGCCGCGGGCATGGCAGGCTCCGAGGCGCCCTAGCCCGAGCGAGCGGGAGCCCAGCGCGCGCCCCCGGGAGATGGAACAGCGGAGCCGGCCCTGCGCCCTCGGACACCTGCCGCCGCCGCTGCTGCTGCTGCACGCGCTGCTGCTCTGCGCGGCCCACGGTGAGCTGCGGACCCCGCCTGCGCCGGCCTACGGGGTCGCCGGGGGTCGCGGGCGGGGGCGCGAGGGCCCCGCGGGGGGTCCCCGCCCCGCCCCGCCCCGCCCCTGCGGCGCCCGCCGGCCTCCCCCCAACTTTGCCGGCGCCCGGGCCGCCCTGGGGAGGGGGCGGGGGGCGAGCACGCGGGCCCCGCCGCGCCCAGCCCAGGCCCCCCGCCCCGCGCCCGGTCACGCCTCTCTTCCCCGCCCGCAGCTACGTTTACCGAAGTCCCCCAAGATGTGACAGTCCGGGAGGGAGACGACATCGAGATGCCCTGCGCCTTCCGGGCCAGCGGAGCCACCTCGTACTCGCTGGAGATCCAGTGGTGGTACCTCAAGGAGCCGCCCCGGGAGCTGCTGCACGAGCTGGCGCTCAGCGTGCCCGGCGCCCGGAGCAAGGTAACCCGCAGCCCTCGCGCGCCCGCACAGCCCGCACGGGGCGCCCAGGCCGGCTGGGGGCGCCCCCGAGGAGCAGCCCCCTCCCACCCTCCCCTTCCCCGCCGCACCTTCAAGGCAGCACAAATCCTCGCAACCCGGTCCCTTCTCCTTTCCCTTAAAACCTCGGGAACTGCAGCCTCGCAGTTCCCTCTTCCAGCGGGCCCGCGCCTGCTCTCGGCGGCCCCAGTCCGCTGGGAGCCGGGCCGGGAAGGGAGACCGCTCCGTGGGGCCAGGCCTTCCCTGCCCTCTGCTACTCGGACGTCCCCAGGGCACGGGGCCGAGGAGTTAAGCTCCCTGGGCCGGGATCCAGAGGCCGCCGGAGCACCCCCAGCCCCCACGGGGTGGGAGGGAAGGCCCCCACTGTCTGTCCGCCTCCTAAGCCAGCGTCCCACATACACTCTGACACGCGCACACACACCAACCTCTCCCCGGGGTCCCACCCAGAGTTACTGCTCACGTCTCCCTCTGCGTCCTGTCCAGATACACCGGACCCTCCATCCAGCTTTCCACGGGGGGTTAGAGACGCACGGCGGGGAATGAGGACGCTCCGGGGCAGGGAGACGAGCCTTTTCCCACCCCGGTGGCAATCCAGCCTGTTCTCTTGGCCGGCAGGTGTGCCGGGGCGGCCCCTCCTCGGCCAGGCACCGCGCTAGTCCAAGCCCTGCTTCCTTCCTTCCGGGTAAAACTCCAGGAAATCCTCACGTCCTCCATGCCCCGCTCAGCCCGGCCGCATCCCGAGCCGTGTGGAGCCCCAGCCCGCCCGCGGAGAGGCCCCTTGCCGGAGGCGCGTCTGAGTTCCCGGAGCCTGAAGGCCGAGAGCCTAATGTGTCTCTCTCCCTTTTTGCATTTTAGGTAACAAATAAGGATGCAACTAAAATCAGCGTAAGTGTGGAGCCCAGCGCGGGCCGCGGGAGACCCCTTCTGGCCACTTTGCGCCCCACACCTTCCTCCTCCTAGGCTGGGCACCCGCTCGTAGGGCCGCGCTCGCAGCCCCGCATTGCTGGTTGCTTGGCGGGTCGGGGCGCCATCTGTCGCCGCGAGCCGAATCGGTTCGCTTTTGTGCAAACAAGGGTCTCGGGCTTGAGTCGCCTTCCCCCGTGCGGTTCGGTGCTCACCTGCAAAACTCTCCTCGGTCCGGTGGGAGCGCTCAGGGCCCTGCGGTCGCGTCCCGTCCTCTGCTGGCTCATCTCCCAGCAACTAGAGCGCGCTGCCCCCGAGCAGGCGGTGACCTGTCCGCCAACCCGGGGGCCTCCCCCCCCCACCCCCAGGCACACAGCCGCCCGGCACCCAGGAGGCGCCCTCCGCCGCAGCCCTCTCCTCGGCCTGGGTTTTGGGTCCCGGCGCCGGATTCTGTAGGCTGGAGTGGGGAACGGGGTGGTCAGGGGTCGCGGGGCTCCAAACTCCGGGGATTTGCGCCCGGGCTCTCCCAGCTGGAGCGTGGCAGTGACCACCGGGCCTCAGTTCAGAGGGGAGGGCTCCAAAGCAGGTGCTTGCCGCGGAGGCGCCTTGCAAGGTGGGGGGGCCTTGGGGACCCAGCAGCAGCCTCAGCGCCACCTGCCGCCGTCTCAGGAGGGCAGAGGGTTAGCTGCGAAGGGCTGGGGGGCAGGTATTTATTGATGGGTGCTCTGGGGAGCAGGGTGGCCGCGGAGTAAAGGAGCGAGGGTGCAGATGTGCGGGCTGGGCTGGGGCCCGGGGCGGACACGCGGGTGCTTAGCCGCAGGAGGCCGGCCTGGACTGCTCCAAGGTGCAGAAGGGAGGGAGGACGGATGGGTCCCAGGTTCCGCAGCTCTGCAAGGCAGAAGGGGGGGCGGGGGTGCAGCATGGTGCTCCACTTAAGAGGACAAGGACACGACGCAACGGGTAGAGCCGTCCAGGGGCCAGTCAGGGCTGGGCGCCCCGTGCCCCTGGGGAGGCACAGAATGAAAGGAAACCGGGTGGCCAGGGGCACATGTGCCGGGAGGTGTTGGAGCGCTGCGCCCGGGGGCCCAAGGCCGGGGGGGAGCGGCAGGGTGCGGGGCGCCTGTGCTCCCGGCTCTGACCCCTGCCCCTGCTCTCTTGCAGACCGTGCGCGTCCAGGGCAACGACATCTCGCACCGGCTGCGGCTGTCGGCCGTGCGGCGGCAGGACGAGGGCGTGTACGAATGCCGCGTGTCCGACTACAGTGACGACGACACGCAGGAGCACAAGGCCCAGGCGCTGCTGCGCGTGCTCTCACGCTTCGCGCCGCCCAACATGCAGGCCGCCGAGGCCGTGTCGCACATGCAGAGCAGCGGCCCGCGCCGCCACGGCCCCGCCAGCGCCGCGAACGCCAACGCCGTGGGAGCCACCGGCGCCGCGGGCCATGCCACCTCCGACCCCGGCCGCGGCGACAAAAGCCCGCCCCTGGGAAGTCCTCCCGCCGCCGCCCGGAGCCCGGGAGTCCCCGAGGCGGCAGCCGCCTCCGCAGCCCACGCAGCCACCACCACCGTCGCGGCAGCGGCCTCCTCAGCGTCGCCGCTACGGGGCCAGGTGGCCCTTCTGTGCCACCGGCGCGGCTCAGGTAAGGGCAGGTGCAGGTGGGGGGCCCTGGCGGGGGGATGGCGTGGCTCGGCCGCGGGTTGCTGGCGCCCCAGGGTGCGCGTGGGGCAGGCCTTCCGCAGCGCGCGGCCCGCTTGCCTCCTGCTGTTTGCGGAGTCGAGCGCTTATGAAGGCGGCGGGGGCGCCCTGTGCCGACCTGGGTGCAGCGGCGCCCGCGGTGTGGGAGCCCTGTCTTGACCTTGGAGGACCCGCCCGTTTTCTCCCGGAGACGTCAGGGCCCAGAGGGCAGAGGACTAGCGCCCAGGGCGGGAGGAGCTGGTTAGAAGGCGGCGGCGTGCGTCTGCTGGCTGAGGCAGGAACGCGGAGACCTCGCGCAAGGCTGCGGGCGCCGGCCTGGCCGGGAGCCTCTGCTCCCTCGCTGCGTCCACAGTGGTCCTGGGCCTCTCCGCGGGTGGGGAGAGGACAGAGCCTTGTCCCGGACAGGAGGGCACCCCGAGGCGAGCGCCTGCTCTCCCAGGGAGCTGCAGGGGCTGGGGCGTAGGGGGGCAGGCAAGAGGGGGTCAGAGCGCAGGGAGGGGACCTGCTGACTGCCAGGCCGGGCGCTCCGGGCAGGAGGGGCTTTGTGGAGGGAGCCAAGGTCTACTGCGGGGCGGGACCTCCTCCCAAGGCCTCCCCCACTCCCTCTGCCCACTCGAAGGTGGGCCTCAGACTCGGGCCACCTCTAGCCATCACCCCCCGTGTCTGATTTTAGGCCGGGAACTCCCTTTCTGAGCCTCCCCCCTGCCCCCCACCCCGGCTGGTTTGATGCTTAGTCCCAGAGAGGCCGGTTCTCCTGGCTTTGCAGCACCAGACGGCTGGACTGTGCGACGTGGGTAACCGTGCCTGCGGGATGGGGCGCAGCACCGCGCCCGACGCTCATGCTCCTGCAGGCGTAGGCTCCCCACCAGCTGTTCAGAGCTCGTCCGGGATGCAGGCTCCCGGGCTCTCCTGCTGAGCGTGAGGCGACGGCCACCCCAGCCTATCTCCCTGGCTGAGTCTGAGGCCTCCCAACAGTCGAGACCCGACCCGTCCGTCCAGTGTCTCACTCGGTCACAGGGCCCTCTGGGGGCCTCTCTGTGCAGCCTCGTCCCTCTTAGGCTCCCCGCAGCCCCCCCGCAAGGCGTCCCCCCCAGGCTGTGGGAGAAGGTGGGTGAGCTGCGACCGGGGGAGGGCGTCTCCCCTAACAGCCCCGACCTCCCGCACCTGACTCGGCCTTTTCTCTCCCCGTATGAGTGTGTGAGTGCAAGACAGCACCGGCTGCCGTGACAGATAAACCCTGAAATGCCAGCGGCTCTGCACAGTGCAAATGTATTATTTCTGGGTCACATCTTGTGCTGCTGTTGGGGGGGGGGTTGTGTTCCCTGAATTCATTCAGGGACCCAGGCTGACCCACACTCTATTGTCTGCAACAAGTGGCCCCCAGGGCCACGCCAGGCACCACACGCAGCCGGGAGTGACGGGAAGAGTGACTGATCCAGTTTCCCAAGGAAACAGGGCCCTGATGCTCTAGGGCGTGCGTTGCGTGCAATGAATTGAGCTCTTTCTTGTACGCGTCGTTCTTGGAAACCTGAGAGATCGGCCCCTGGAATCACTCGGGTGGGGGTCCGTCGGCTCAGAGAAAAGCCCTTGTAGAGGACGGCAAGGCAGCAAGAGCCAGGCCCACACGGGGTAGATATTACTTGTGCGCTCGCTTTTTGGCCGGAGCTGGGTCACGTGGTGCAACAAAGATGCAAGGCAGGGGGGGAAACAGAGTCGGAGCCGACCCCAACCCCGCATCTTGTCTCTTCTTGGTGGAAGGGGAGCGGGAGTCTGCGGGGAGGGAGCAGCCTCTGCCTAGCACAGTCGGGCTCCTGGGCAAGTGCTCGTTGGCTTGTAGGCCACTGGCTGGACGGCGGCGTTGGGGACACAAACCGGACAAACCCAGCGAGGAAACCCCATCCGGAGCCGGTGAGCAGAGCGGCGGGCAGGGCAGTCAGGAGGCCGGTGAGCGCGCCTCCAGCAGGTGGGGGCATCTGCGCGGGTGTCCTCATCTGGAAGGTGGACAGGAACCTGGGAGGTGGGGTGGGAATCCCGGGCCTCGGGGGCGCTCGGAGTGGGGGTGTCTGTGTATGTGTTCGTTATGGTCCGGGCGGCCACGGCGCCCCGCTCTGGCCAGGGGCGAGCAGGCGGGGGGGCGAGTGGTCGGCCGAGGGAGCCCGCGGTGCCCTTCCAGTGGAGGCCAACGAAGGGTCCCGTGAAAAAGATGTTTGAGGGTGAACTTGGGAGCGTTCACGGAAGATGTTGATGAGACGGAGGCCGCAAGCTCACTCTGCTTGACTGTCCCTCGCCCCCTGGCCGGGACCCTGGCGCCCTGAGCCCACCACGGTGCCTTGATCCCAAGGAGGGACCCCTGCCGTCCTACAAGCCCCGTGCTGCCCGCCGCCCAGGGCCACCCGGGTTTGGCGCTGCAGGTGGGACAAAGCCTGAGGTGGTGCTTCGGGCGCTGGCACCGATCCCCCCACCCCGTAGGGCCGTGCCGGGAGCAGCGTGCAATCCTGAGCCTCCCTGGGGCCCAGAGCCGCCGGGGAGCGTGACACAGTGGCCTCGGAGCCGGCCTGCCCGCTCAGGGTCCCCGCAGCCCTGAGGGCAGGGGAGCAGCAAGGACCGTCGCCGCTGCTGGTCAGCACGAGCGTCGTCAGCGCTCACCAGGCAGGGTCCTGGCAAGGCAGGCAGCGCTTCCAGGCAGGGCCCCGGGTGTGGGCAGGGCTAGGGCACCAGCCAGGGGTGGGAGCCAGTCCCCAGAGGGGTGGCCGTGGGAGCCTTGAGCGCCCCCCGCCCGCCGGGCGCCCGGGCCTCACTCTCCTGCTGCCCCCAGCTCCCGGCAGCGCCCGTCACTGGCCAGACCCTCCCGAGCGCCTCGGGCAAGGGCACCGGCTGGACGGCGGGGCTGGGGGGCACCAAGCACTAAGCCAGCGCTCAGAGGGAGCACGGACCCCGGCCCGCCCGGCCCCGGGACACTCCGCTCTGGGCCTGGGGCAAGTGGACACTGTGGCCGCTTCAGAGTGACAGCCCCGGCCCCCGGCACGGTCTCTGCGCCCGGAAGAGAGCCGGAGGCGTCCCAGACCACGCTGTGCCCCCCCCCACTGGTCAGGCAAGCGACCTCGGTGATGCCCAGGCCCGGGGCCGGGGGGCCACTGACTTGGATCCCTGTCCTCCAGCTCCTGCCCGGCCAGCCCCGAAAACCCTTCTTGCGCCCCTTACGCGCCCAGCACGGCCACGTCCGTATTTGCGCTGAAAGTTCGTGTGCACAGACTCATTCGTTTCACGTCTCATTTGTCAAGAGACGTTTTGATATTTGTGCTTAAAAATAACACGGGCTGGATTAGCACAGCGGAGCTAGCGCAGGAGACCGGGCCCCTTCGTAGCCACGTCCTCGTACATCTGGCTCCTAATTAATCTGAACGCTGACCTATTTTTTTATGAACACTTTGTTGCTGATTTTCATTTCTAGAGGAAAAAAAAAAAGAGAGAGAGAGAGAGAGGAAAAAAACAACAAAACAGAGCATCTTGCACTCAAAGCCTTCTCATCGGGAAGGGCACCGGCGGGCACCGCGGTGGAGCCAAGTGGGGCCTCACAAGAACAGTTTGCACCTGAATGGCTTGCGGGTTGGCAGGAGGCCCCCTCTGCGGGGACAGGGACGGGGACGGACGGGGCTCAGCTCTGTGGCACGTGACCCTCTAATTAGCCTCAAGGCTCCGGCTCCGGGGGCGCCCTGGGCCCTGCCGAGAGCCGCCCGATGTGGCCAAGCGCTGCCTGGCGCCCGCAGAGCCCTGGCCCCGTATCTCAGGGACTAATGAGAGGATGACAGCCAAGGCCTGGGCGGGCCGGAGGGGAGCATCCTTGGGTGTCGCCACGGCGACTGCAAACCATGGCCGGAGGGGGCAGTGGACAAGGTGCAGGTGCTCACTCCCCACCCGGGGCCCCGTGGACGACGAAGCTGGTGGAAATGGTGCCCGTGTGGCCTGAGAGAAGCTCCGCGGGGCTGGGAACGCGTCCAGCGGGGCCAGTGGGGCCAGGCGACAGTCCCCTGGCGTTCCCACCGCCCCGGACCCGCGAGGACCCCAACATTGCCTCCCATAAGCAGCCCCCTGCAGGGATTGTAACGCAAGAGAAGATAAATCTGGCAACATGTGTCCCGGGGAGGAGAGGGCGAGGCCCCCTGAGCATCCCCAAAGAGAAAGTTGAGGGATTTCATAGGGAAAACGGCTGAGCCTCAGCGCTGGCGGGGGATGCCTGCATCCTCTCTGGCGGCCGCCATCGCGCGTGAGTAGTGGCCATGGGGCCCGCCGTCCCTCGTCGGCCAGGGCGTGGTGGCCGTGAGCGGGACCCGCAGACCCCACTCTGCAGCGTCTCCACCACGGGCTGCGTCGGCGGCGGGAGGCCCCAGAGGGGTAGCCCTTGTCCAGCGGGAGCAATCCGAGGCGGCCTCCTGGAGGCCGTGTGCAGCTGCTGACGGGAAGAGGCACCCGGGGCTTTGTCCTCCTGCTCTAGTCGGTCCTGGGCCAGCTGCTGGGAGCCACGGCCCATCCTGTGCCCTCGGGGAAGTCACAGCACAGGGACTGACCTTCGCCCCCACTGGGTGGTTAGCCGGCGGGCTCTGTGGCCACTCTCTCCCCACAAGGGACAAAGTTAGGGACAAATCAGCCCCCCTGCGGGCTGCAACGACGACAGTTTACTGAGCACGGCGTCTGTGCCACACACACGTCGCCCGCCTTGCTGCCCAGCCTCTGTCCATCACACAGCCGGCCCCGGCCCCAGCCCCGACCCCGACCCCAGCCGGGCCGGCAGCTCCCGCGGGGAGAGCGGAGAGCCAGCCTTTCCAAATGTCACCGGGAGCCGAGCCCACCGACGAGCTTCTCATCAAAGACGCCGGGCGCACGCTTCTAAAGCTCCGGATGCGAAGGATTCCCCGAGCGTCTGTGGGGATAAATGAGGTCAAGCGCTTCTGTAACACGACGCTGATGGGCTGTGCCCGCTGCGGCCTGAGCCCCTGAGCTTCCCGGAGACGCCGCCCGGCCTGACACGTCTGTGCGGCACCGGAGGGGGAGCAACACGGTGCTGTCCTTTGTCGCTCGGGCTTCGCTGACGGTCACAGGCTCGTCCCGGGAGCTCGCCCCCGGGCCTGGGAAGCTGCCCTCTGTCTGACGGAAGGGCGGGGGAGGGCGCCGGCTGGCCGACGGGCCGGCCCCTGTACCCGCTGGTCCCCTCCTGCTCCTCCAAGGCTGACAAACTTCCCTCCCGGGGGGCGTTGGAAGACACCGGACCAGCTCGGGCTCCTCGGGCCGCGGCGTGGCTGCTACTGCGCAGCGCACCATGCAGGTATCTGAACGAGGGGCTGGGCTGTCACATGAGCCCTGTGCGCCCCGCGACGGGACCCGCGGGCAGTTCCCGGCTGCCGTGTTGTGCGTCACCAACCCCTGGACCGAAGTATCAAAGCTGCTGTGACTGGTTTCGGGGGACCCCGGTCTGCACGACGCAGGGCCCAGGCAGAGATTCCGGAAGCCTGTGCCCCCCTGCCATCCGCGCACTGGCCACCCTGCGGGCTCTGCTCCGTCCAGCTCAGGAGGGACCGCCCTGCCGGAAGGGCTGCCACCTGGGGAGAGATGCCCGAGGTCCGTGGAGGCCGAGTACGCACAGGGCACTGCCTGGGTGCTCCCAGCTGGACGCCCGCGTGTGCCAAGGACGAGCCCGGGGGACGTGGGCTGGCCGGTTCCCCCGGGAGCTGTCCCTGCGGTGGGAGAGACAAAGCGCTAACCCCAAAGAGGCCGAGGGCAAGTCGGGAGGACGTCTTCCTCGCCGCCTGCGTCCTGGCACTTCCAGTGCTCCTCACCGTTCAGCCTGCCCGGTCTGGGCCCCGCTCGGCCCCGGCCTCCGCGACGGCGCGGTACGTGCCCTCCTAACCCTCACGACTTCCGTGCTTCCCGTCTTCCACGGGAGTCCAGCTGCTTGGATTCGAATCCTGAGCCCTGCACCCCGACGTCCACGTGTGCCGTCGTGCGGGTGGGGCCCGTCCCATGGAGGATCCACGGGCAGAGCGGAGCTCGGGGCCTGGCACCGACACAGTGCTGCTTAGATGTTGCCTCTCGTCCCCATCTTGGGCGAATGCCGTTGACCGTCCGGGGTCGTTCCGTGGCCTGTGACCTGAGGCCTCGCTCCGGGACATTTCTCCCGCTGCCCATGCCGGGAGCACCACGGAGCGTGATAGAAGGGAGCCCCGAGCTGCAGAACAGAAAGCGCCTTCAGATTGCGAACGGCTCGGCCGGCTGCTAGTTTTGTCCCTTTTCTCCCTGCGTGCTTTCTCGGGGGGGTGGGGGGAGGAAATGGGGGGACGCGTCGTCCTCGTCCTGGCCCGGCTGCGGCTGTTTTCAGTGAGTTAGGAGCTCCTTGGTGAGCAAGGACAAGCTCCTCCTGGTTTCTCACGCCCACCACGTCCGTGCACCTGCTACAGGCCGCGCTGTGCACCCGCAATACACCTGCGTCCCTCGCTGTGGTGCAGGCCGCATGGGCAGGGAGGCCAGGGCGATGGGAGGAGGCGCCCGTTTGTGGCCGCAAAGCCAAGGGCTGAGGACAGCCTGGGGGTCGTAGCACTAGGCAGGGGCCCCTTCACGGGAGAAGGGAGCAGAAGGAAGCACCCGCTCCGGAGCAGGCCGGGGCCCAGGAGGAGGTGCCCCGGGTCCCCCTCGAGGTGGAACCGCCCCGGGCCTGGCCTCCCCTGGCTCTTCCACGCGAACGCCCGCGGCTGCCTTTCATGCTCACGCTCCCCCCAGATGCCTGCTGACCAGGGTGCTGCGTGGTGCTCGGGTCAGTGGCCGCTGCGGGGAGGTGCTGGGAGCCTGAGCAGGCTGCTTGCAGGGCCACAAGGCCGGGCCCCTCATGCCCAGCCACACCCTCCCTGCCCCATGGGAGCCGCCCCCACCCAGCACGGGAGCCCAGGCAGGCCCACCCCAAAGAGGCCCACCCACTCTTAGTAGCTGTCGCCAAAGACAGGGAGCCCCGCGCTGGGCGGATCCCTGGCCCCTGCCCGTCAGCTCCTCTCAGGAGGGGGTCAGTTCTCCTTGAGTCAGGAAACCCCAGCTACAGTGTGCTTCCCCTTAGAGCAAGTTTTATTGCAGTTGATTCTCACGCAAACGCCGCTTGGCACAGATAAAGCATCTTTAAATAAATGCAAAGGAGGGAGAGCTGACACCGAGTCGTGGCTCACTCTGAGCGGGGGTTGTGGGCCAGCTAGGTCTGCTGTGGCCAGAGCCAAGGAGCCCCGGGCTGCCCGGAGCATCGGGTAGGCCCAGCCCCGTCTTGGGGAGGAGCTCACAGTCTCGCCATGGCGGTCAGATGAGCAAGAAGTCCTCTGAGAATGAGTTCAGGGCGCAGTGGAGATTACTTCCCTATGTGAGAGACTCATGGGCTACGGGAGCCAGGAATAGGGGGGCTTGACCCGGTCAGGAAAAGGTCCCTGAGGGAATGACACCTGAGCCACAGCCTGAAAGATGGCTAAGAGTAAAGACAGACGGTAAAGAGAGCGGGAAGGCCTTCCAGGAAGGAGGGACGGCATGTGCAAAGATCCTGTGGCAGAAGAGAACAGAGGAGAGCAAAGGCATGACCAAACGTTACTATGGTTGGGGCAGCAGGCAAGAAAGGGCACAGAGGGCAGTTGAGGTAAAGGGTAGCTCAGAGCTCTGGCTCGATAAGGCCTATGAGAGAGTCGGGAGTTTGGGCTTTGTCCCAAGGGCAATAGCATGGGAGCATGGGGAGCAGATGGGCGAAGGGAGGATGAGCGGAGGTGAGGGTGGTTATAAGGACGGAGGTGAATGGGCGGGTGGCGGGGGAGAGAAGGAAGGATGAGTGGATGGGTGGGTGGGGCAGGAGGGGGAGGCGGGTGCTCGTGGACTCCAGTGGGTTGAGGATGAGGAGGCTGACCTGCCCCCGTGCCCAGGGCGCCCCCCTGCAGCTGCCCCCCCAACCCCGCAGGCCCATCGTCCCTCCCCGGCCAGAGGCCCTGGGTGGCCCCCGGCTTGGCCTGGTGGTCCACGGTGCCCGCCCGCCCTTGCTTCTGCTCAGGCCCAGGCCCCAGTGAGAGTGGGCGAGCAGTGGCCCCGCCGCTCCCGCTGCCCCGACGCTCAGCGTCTCCGGGGCTCGGCCGCCACGTGCTGGTGGAGGCCCGGGGTGGGGGGTCCTCCGGCTTCTGGACGCGGGCGCCCGGCGAATGCAGCCCGACCGAGGCTCGGCGGCTCCGTCCAGGTGGAAGGTAACGGGGACACAGTGTCCGAGCATCTCGGAATCCCCATCAGCACGTGGGCAGGTCACGGCCGTATTCGCGTCGGAGACCGCGTAGCAGCGGGCACGCGGGGCGGGGATTCCCTCGGCGTCCCAGGCCACGGCGCCGTATCTCAGCGCGTGACACGTCGTGGGCCGCGCCCCTGCGCTGGCTTTAAGGAGCTCGCGCCGCAGACCTTTCAGAGCACCACCCCTGGGCAGCTAACACGCGTGAACCTTTCCAGTTAAACTGTGTTTCTAAGGAAAAGGCTTCAGCGCGAAGCAGGAAAGAAGGGTCGGGGCCCGGGCGAGCGGCCGTGTCCTGGCGGGGCCGCCCGGGAGCTGCCGCCCTCGTCCTCCCACGGCCAGGTGGGCTCCTCCGGGCGTGGCGGGGAGGCCGAGGCCGGAAGCCCCCGTGCAGCCTCCGCGCAGCAGGCGTTGGGTGCCCAGCGGGACCTGGGCGGGCTCCGGATCAAGGGCAGGAGGGCTGTGGAGGGGACACGTGCGACTCAGTGGGACCAGGGTGCCCCCCAAGGGAGGGCCGGGTCCACTCATTTGAGGCCCGGAGAGGTCGTCCGTTGCCCCCATCGGCTTTAGAAGCGGGTTCCACTGCTTCCGAAGATCTAAAAGCTACTGGTATCCCCCAAATATCTCCATGACGTCACACGAAGACGTACCAGTTACGTGAAGGATGCAAGTGTCTGTTTCTCGTCTGAATCTGACACCGCCTCGTGAGGGAGGCATTTCAGGCGGCCCACGCCGCTGCACGTGACCGTAGTGGAGGCAAACACGTCTTGACGGCGGGCATCAGAACGGAGAGGAGGTGAACGTGAAACGGTGACGTCAGCCGGAGGAGCAGTTGGGCGAGGGCCGCGCTCGGTGTCGGGCGGCTGGAAGGTCAGATGGGTGAGGGCGAGGGGCCTCGGGCACCGGCTTGTGCTTGAGGATGAAAAACGAGATTGCAAACGTGAAGCGTCCGCTGGGGGTCTGGTGCACCCCGGAGGCGCGGGCTGAGAGGCACTTCCGTTGGTTCACCCCGCCGGTGCTTCATGAGCATTGCACGGGGTGCGGGTGGGGGAGCCGGGAGGCCGGAGTCGAAGGGTCACCCCCGCGGCCACCCAAGTGCAGCTGGGGAGAACCGGAACGGAGGGCGCGGGCAGCGTCCAGGCGGAGCCGGGGGCCCTGAGCGCGGAGGGCCCGTCGGGGGCGGCAGGCACGGCTGGCGAGGCCGGGAGGCACCTGCAGGTGCCAGGAGGTCTGGGAGGGGCCCCGCAGGTTAGAGCGGACAGAGCCCTGGGGGCTGGGGGCTGGGGCGTGGCCTGCGAGGTCGCGCGGGGGCCGGGGGGGGTTGCTCTGCTGTGCACCCTCGGGGCCCCGGAAGGGCCGCGTCTAGCACAGGAGGCGTGGACGCCCGGTTCACTGAGTTTCAGGCAAACGAGTGAAGGCATCTGAGTGTCAGTACGTCCCGCGCGGTCTTTGGGACGTACACGGGCTTAACGTCGTCGTCGTTTCCCTGACATTCGAGCCGAACTGGTGCCCTGTCGCCCCCGGCAGCCCTCGGCCTCGAGGACGCGTGGCATGTCTCCGATCCCCGTGTCCCCAGACTACACACAACAGCCCCTGGCACCGTGCCGAAGGGCGTGCCGAACGGGCCATGGCTGCGTCTCCGCCTGCCCGCCCGCCTCGCCGCCGTCCTCGGGCCCACCGTGCCCGCCTCCAGCAGCTCGGGGGCTGGGTCCTCCGCTGCCTGGACCCGAGGCCGCCCCCGGGCAGCCTGTGTTCGGACCTGGCCCGGGCCCGGGCGGCAGGCGGCAGGGCAGTCGGCAGGCCCCGGGCACCCAGTGTGCCCTCCTGCGCCCTCCTGTGCCTCGGCCTCCGCGCCCAGCCTTCCTCCCGAAGGTCTCGCCTTCCTTTAAAGCCCAAGGCTCGGGTGGCACCTAGCTTTTGCCCTGGTTACCAGCCCCCGTTAATTTTACGGCAAAGATTAATTCTGTCCAGTTCTGTTGGTGCCCGGTGACTCTGCGTGGACTCCCGGGGAGTAAGTACTCGGGAGGAGGCTTTAGTTAAAACGCCAACGAGGGCAGCAGCCTCCTTGCACGGCGGCACCTGCCCCCTCGGGGGAGGCCCGTGCAGCATCCCGGGGGGCGGGGGCAGAGGGTGACCCTGAGCGCCCCGGGAGTGCCCGTCAGGGTCCCAGGCAGGGTCAAGGCCCGGCCTCCTGGAGGCTGCCGCCCAGCTGCCAACTCGGGTGCCACCGAAGGCCAGGCTGGGTGGTGGAGGTGAGCGAGGCCGGCTGAGCCAAGGGCGCCCCACCTGCTGGAGGGGTGCCACGGGCCCAGGGTGCGCTGGGGCCCAGGCTGCAGGTGGGGACACGAGTGGGGGCCAGGCCAGCCCGGCTGCCCCACCACACGGCGTCTGTCCCCTGGCTAAGGGGAGGTCGGAGGCCAGCCCGCCACGACCTGCCACGACCTGCCACACACAAGCTGCTGCCTCTTGGGGGCCAGGCCCCCTGGCCGGGGAGGCAGAGCCGAAGGGGAGAGGCCCAGCTCTGCACGTCAGCCCCGAAGGCCTCGTCCCCAGCACCCTCTTGGCTCCCACGTTTCTAGCCCAGAAGCCCGTGTGTCAGCAGTGGGTCACGACAGCACAAAAGGCAGGACAGACTCATGCGGCTGTGCTCTGGGTGACGGAGGGAGGGGACTGTCCTCAGGACCCGCATCGCAGCCCTGACGTCGGGACACCAGGCCTAGCGGCGGCTCGGCTCTGTCCACGGAGACTGGGCTCGCTCTCTGGCACCTGTGCTCAGCAGTGAATATTCTAGTGGGACTCGGGGGCCGGGCCCTGCGCCGTCAGCCCTCAGAGTGACCCCCCCTTGGCCCAGGCCCCGAGAGCCAGAACCTGCCTGTTCCCTGTTGCATAAGGAGTCAGGCTCCACACGTAGCTGAACTTAATTTGCTCTTTGCAAACCTGAATTAAATTTTAGGTTTTAATCTATAGCAGAAGACAAAAAGCGTGCGGGCAGCAAGGGCCGCGGGGGCATCGTTGGCCAAGCCTGACCCAGGGCAGCTCCGCCGCTGCAGCAGCCAGGCCCCCGGGGGCCCACAGCTCCCTCCGCCCACGGCCAGCAGGGCGGGTGCTACGGACCCCACCAGGCCGCGGAGCCGTCTGTGCCCCCGGCACAGCTGCTGCTCCTGGCGCCTGCAGTGGGGGGCGGCCTCCCGGTGCTGCTGCACCCATGGGAGTCAGGGACTCACCGGGGGTGACCTGCTGGATCCCCCGCAGACACGCACCCCCCAGGAACCTGACTCAGGGGGCAGCCTCCAGACAGCGTGGACGCGGCCACCATCCCAGAGGGCGACCCAAGCTAAACCTCCTCCTCCGCTTCAATCGTGAGGCCTCCAACGGCCCCAGAGGTTCCAGGTTGTTTCAGACACGCGGGCTTCGGCATCGTGCGTGGAGCGTCAGTGGGCACGAGGGCCTTCCGGCCGCGCCCCGGGCGCTGGGTGCCCGCCGTGCCCCCTGGGAGCCGCTCAAGCGGCTCCAGCGGGTGTCTCCCCTTGCTCACCGTCTCGGTGCTCAAAGCTATTATTCACGGAGCAAGAGCAGCTTTCGTTTCTTCCCGAATGATTAGCAGAGCGGTGAGACTCGACCGTGACAGGCTGAATCAGCCTCTCTTCCGGCAGACGGCCTTCCTCGCCTCGGGCTTTCCCGCCTGGTTCTCAGCCCGACTTGCCAGCTTAATCACGACGCATGAGCCGCTGCACGTGCCAGCGCCGTTCCTGCCACTGTCGGGAGGGGAGGACGTGGGCACAGGGACCGTTAGCACCCAGGCCCGGAGGTCCAACCTCTGCTGAGCCCACGCCCCCACCCCCAGCCCTGCCCTGGAGGGTCGGGTGACCCCGGAGCAGGGGGGCAGACCCGCTGCTGCAGTTACTCGGCACGGACAGGGCCTAGGGTGGCAGCGCCTAGGGGCCCAGCAGCCACAGGCTCAGCAGGTCCCTCCGAGGAGCCGGCCCTGGGGGAGGGGACCCTGGGCTCCCAGACCCCTGGGCCCCTTCCGGCGTCAAGGCCCCTTCCTGCAGGGCCACCTGAAGTCAGTCTTGCCTGCTGTGACCTGGTTCGCCTGGAAGCCAGGGAGAGATTGGCCAGACGTCCCCACACCCAGGTCCTTCTCCCACCGGGGGCCCAGCGATGTCTGTCTGTCTGTCTCGTAAGACATGGTTGGGGAGGGGCGCCTGGGGGGCTCAGTCGGTGAAGCATCTGCCCTTGGCTCAGGTCGCGACCTCGGGGTCCTGGGATTGAGCCCCATGGGCGTCTGCTTCTCCCTCTCCCTGTACCCTCCACCTGCTTGTGCACTCCCTCCCTCCCTCTCGGATAAATAAATTAAGTCTTTAAAAAAAAAAAACGGTTGGGGAGATTACTTTCCCCACCTTTTCTATCTTGGGAAATTTTCTCCTTGAGAGGACGACAATGCCCCACGCTGGTCTCCAGCACTTCTCGGAAAAGTCGCCGTGTTACCCTTTGCAGTAACGTCCGCAAAGCAGCCGACTCCGTGGGAGTCACTGTCGTTTCCGTGATTGGGCAGCAGGGACTCCAACTCGGTGGCTTTGCTGTGGTACGGGAAGCTTTCCTTCAGCTCACGATCCAGCCCGTCGGGTGGGCAGCCCGTCGCCCGTGTCATCTGGGCTCGCGCGTGCCGCTGGGGACAGCTGCCCTCTCGCCGACGGCCGTCTGGACTGGAGGGGCTTCTGCCGGACGTCTCGTGGCTTCTGTCCCGCGGCAGGCGGGCTGGCCCGGCTCGTTCACGGGCGGTGGCCCCCAAGAGGCCCAGGGGAAGGGCAAGCTCTGTGTGCAGTAGGTTCCCAGCCTTTGTCTGCCAGACCCTCGATGGTATTCATTGACCTCGGCAAGTCACGTGAGCAAGGCGGGAGTCAGTGTGGTGGGACACGGCCAGAGGGTGTGGCTGCGGGGTCGCAGGGGCAAGGGGAGCAGGTGTGGGCACCTGGGTCGCAGGGGTGAGGGGAGGAAGAGTGGGCACTGGGGTCGCAGGAGGGGAGGAGGTGTGGGCCCCTGGGTCGCAGGAGTGAGGGGAGGAGGTGTGGGCACTGGGGCCGCAGGTGTGAGGGGAGGAGGTGTGGGCACCGGGGCTACAGGGGCGAGGGGAGGAGGAGTGGGCGCTGGGGCCGCAGGGGCGAGGGGAGGAGGTGGTGGCCATCGTGGCCATCTCCCACTGTGGTGGGGCCTCACCGGGCCCCCGAGCTGTGACCCCCCGGCGCGTGCTCCCCGCAGGGAGTGGGCAGGGCGGGCGCCCCACAGAGGTCAAGGTGCTGCCCGGGGTCTTGCCTCCGTCCCGGTGCCCGCCCTCCGCCCCTCTCTGGGAGGCTGGGCAGGGGGGAGATGAGGTGCCACCCGGGAGCCAACCCTGGCTGTGCCCCCGAGATGCCGTCGGCAGAGACGCCAGGCACCTGCCCCCAGCGTGGCCCTCGGGCCACCGTGTGCCCAGCCAGCGCCCTCTGCTCACCCGGGCCCAGCACGGCGCGGCAGGGGCTGGCTCTAACCCAGGGTCTCTACGGAGTCTCGGTTGATCTTACAACCCTGCGTGACGCCGGGCAAGGCCGGCAGTAGAACGTGGAGGCCAGCTGGGATTCCCCTGCCCGTCCCGTGCCCGCGGGTCCCCGGCTCGGTCACTGCAGCGCTGCTCGGCACCTGCTCTCCTGCACCTCCCGCGCTGTCCCTGTGCCACACGAGGGTCAGGGTCACACCTGAGCCAGGAGGCCTGGAGGCCTGGAGGCCCGTCCGGCCACGCGAGCCCTGGGCGCCCGGGGGCAGCGCTGACCCAGCCGCGCCCCTGATCCCTGTGCCCGAGTCCAGGCACCCGGCCATGCAGTGGCATCCACCTTCGTCCCTTGTGATGCGTGACTGGAAAAGCAGCGAAGGGGGACCCGGACCCTTGGACTGACGTCCCCCCCGTGGTCCTCCTCGGGGACGCAAGGGGCACATCCGGGCCGCAGGGGGGCCAGGAGGGCTGTGGGTGCGGGATCAGTGGCTGAGAGGGAGGCGCTCCTGGTGCTTCCCTGCATCTCCGTGAGCTCGAGAGCACTGCCTCGGGGTTCAGGGTCCACCCCCTTCCCACTCAGACACCTGAGCGCAGCCCGAGCTTCCCAGAACCCGCAGGTGGAATCCGGAGTCTGCAGCAGGAGTGGCCCCTGGATCCTTATCCGCGTCCCTTGCACGGAGGGACCCTGGGGCCCAGGACACTCTGCTGCCGGAGCCTGAGGGACTCGGGGTCGGGGGAAAGCCCTTGCACACATGACTGGGAGCCACGGGGAGGTCGTGGGCTCGGGCCCAGCCTGTCGGGGCGGCTGCATAGGGGCGGCCACAGCGGGAGTCCCATCCGCGAGGCTCGGGGGACGGCGTCCTGCGTGTCTCCCCCGGGCCGGGAGCCGCGGCCCAGCTGCCCGAGCCAAGGGAGGGGAGAGGCCTCCGCGTGGTGCAGGTGGGCAGGGCGGGCCAGAGGCCGCGTTCGCGCGTGTAGCCCGGCCCCGAGCGCACTGCGGTCACCTCCCCGGGGCTGGGGCGCTGCGTCCCCCAGCGGCTCCTTTCAGGACCCTCGAGCACCCGCTTCCCGGGCGAGGCCTGGGGCTCCGCAGGTTGCACCGCAGGCCTGCTGACCGGCCGCCCGGGGAGGGCACCGCTGGGGGTGGCCCTCCATCCTCCAGGACCTGACCCCTCACCTCCCTGAGCCAGAGATCTCCGAGCGCCCCACCTTGACCCCGAGGCCCCGCCGACAGCCCACGGGAGGAAGGCTCCGGAACACAGGATGCCCAAACGGCACTTGTGAGGTTGCGGCCGGGGTTGGAGGGCTTCAGTCGTGTGCAAGGACGGAGGCTCCCCGGAGGAGGGGGATCTGGGCCGCCAGTGCCCGGCCACGTTCCAGCACACGCCGAGGGGAGCGTTGGGGGAGGAAGCGCGTCGTCTTGTCATTTCGCTCAAGTAACTTGGGCTCGAGGACTGCAATCCCGCGCAGGCCAGGCCGCCTCGCCTCTGACCGCGGCCCCCCTACAGGCACGTCGCAGGGCGCCCAGCGGCTTCTCCCCGCGGCTCGGCTCGCGGATCCGGTGTTAACGGCGCCCGTTGTCTCGTCCCCTGCAGGCACGGGCCCCAGCTCCGCCACAGACCCCCTCCTGTCCCTGCTCCTGCTAGCTCTGCACAAGTTCCTGCGCCTGCTGCTGGGGCACTGACGGGCACGGCCCCGCCCACGCCCGCGACGGACGCCGCCTCGGACGCCGCCGGGAGCCTGGGGGAAGCATGACAAGGTCCACGGGGACAGTTACCCAGTCACATTTTGGGGGAGGTCGCACACACGTACAACACCTAGAATCACGCATCCAGTTCCCAAATAAGATGGAGTTTGGACCATGCGGCCTGCATGGGACCAGTGATTTCTCTACTTCAATGTATTTTTTCTTTTCTAAACTTTTCCTCCAGGTCTTCATTTTGCACGAACTGTTGAGCAGTTATCTTTAGGATACTATGTAAAAAAAAAAAAAAAGTTGGGTCAGAGGTCTTTCTGACAAAGCAAAACTATTTTTAGTAGATTATTTGTGTTTAGGAATTTTTTTTTTTTTATTTACTCTTTTCCTTTGGGGGCTTTTCCTTTTTTTTTTATTAAAGTAAGTTATTTCTTTTGAGACGTTTTGATTTAAAAAAAAAAGAAAAAAGAGATACATCTTATCATAATTAAAATCCACTGTCAATAATATTTATTTTTAAATAGGGACCCCTGGGTGGCGCAGTGGTTTGGCGCCTGCCTTTGGCCCAGGGCATGATCCTAGAGACCCGGGATCGAATCCCACATCGGGCTCCCGGTGCATGGAGCCTGCTTCTCCCTCTGCCTGTGTCTCTGCCTCTCTCTCTCTGTGACTATCATAAATAAAAATTAAAAAAAATTTAAAAAAAAAAAAAAAAATATTTATTTTTAAATAAAGATTGGAAACAAGGTCAGACGCTTGTTTATACACCGTATTGTATACCTGCTGGATAACAGTTGAATAAAAAAATGACTTTGAAGTAACGCTTCTGCGGGCATGTATGGATGGCGAGCCCGGGAGCCTGGCGAGCGCCGCCGTGCCCGCTGTGCGACGCCGCAGGGAGCCGCCCCCCGGCCTCCTCGAGCGCAGGGCGCCCCACGGGCAGGAGCAAGAGGAGCCCCCAGCCCGGGTTCAGGAGGAGAGAAGGGCTCCGGGAGGAGGTGGGACCTAAAGTCGCGAGCGCTGCCCCTTTGCTCGGGGTAACTGTGCTGTGCATTTGCCCCCTTGGGGGACACAGTCGCGCATCTGGGTATTTACTGCTCCCGGGTGTGCTGCTAGTTTGAGAAGGGAACTCGGGGCGGCGAGGGGTGCTCCTTCGTCGTGCACGGAGAGGTGGCTTCGAGCCTCTAGGAGACGCGCGGGTGGGCAGGTGCCAGGCGTCCTAAGGAAACCGGCGTGGCCTGGGGGCCGCTCCTCAGTCCGCGACGGGCTGGCATTAGCCGGAACCCACTGGCTCGGCTCACCCAGCCGGTTTCTAAGCAGGTGTGTTTGTGCTGGATGTTGCTCGTCGCCCCGCATCCCGTGGCACGTGGGGCCATGGAGCTAGCTGTGGCCCCTGCGTGGCGCACAGCAGGCGTTGGCGTGACTTCCAGGCCCAGGCAAGGTCCTGGGCGCCCTCGTGTCCTCCAGGGAGGACTGGCTGCGGCCTGGAGGCTCCGCAGGGCCCAAGTGTCCTGTGCACAGCGCGCCCCGTGTGGGGCGGTGCCGGAAGTGCCCTCAGGCCGCGGTGGGGGGCGCCCCGCCATCCAGCCAGTCCCCGGCCCCCAAGGTCCTGCCGTCCCCCCTGCGGGATGCAGAGACCCCAGGGAGGAGCTGATGCCCAGCGAGGCCGTGGGGAGACCACCCCGCGTCTGCTGTTTCTGCAGATACAGCAAGTTGCTCACACCCCCTGTTGCCGATCAGCACCCATCAAGGCGGAAGGTGATGGGAGAGAGCCAGCAGCCGGGCTCCGGGGCCGCTCTGCGGGGCCTGCTCTTGCACAGAGGGCTGCCCCTCACTCGGAGGAGCAAGCCCCGTCGTCCCCTCAAGACCGAGGACGTGCAGGAAGCCACGAGTGAGGCTGCGCTTCACACCCCCCAACAGAGGCCAGCGGAGGACAGAGCAAGGCCCTGTGGGGTCCATGAGGGGCAGAAGCAAATCCCTCTGACCGTGGACCCCCCGGACCACATGCCCTGGACTCAAAGGAAGGAGACGTGCAGTTGCAGCTGTGCACCCACGAGCAGATTGACACGGACCCCCACACGGGCTCCCTGAGGTCCCTCCTGCGGCACCCCGGGGCGACCACCAAGAAGGGGCAGGCCGCACTGAACTTTATGGGACGTGTCTAAGCCAGGGGAACACGCACCCACCCAAAATGGAAACTGCAGCATTGGACCCAGCACCGAACCACCTTTTCCTTTGGATTTTGGTCCCAGGCCACGACAGACAGGGGCTCGTGCACGAGGACAAATTTGAATGTTTTGATATGAGAAGGGGGACTGCTGTGAAGACCACCCGGTGGACTGGAAGGGGTTGGCGGTGGCAGGGGGGGGAGATCACTGCAAATAACACCAAACCCAGGGTGAGGAGGCAGGAGGGGGGAGGAGGGAAGGGATGGCAGGGGGAGAGTGGGTGGGAGGGTGGAGGAGGCAGGAAGGAGGTGAGGGGAGCAGGCTTGTTGGGGAGGGTGGGCCACACCCCAGACGCCAGGGAGCGCCGGCCCGCGCATGTCCTCCGGGCAGCGTTTTGGGGGAGGCCTCGCGGGAAGGCCTGCGGTGACGTGACCAAGGCAGTGGCCTTCAGAGTCTCAGCTCTACGTCAACCCCACGTTCCTAGCTACTGCTCTGACCCAGAAAACGGCTCCCTCTGACGGACGGGCACTGGCCTCGGTGGGGACGTACCAAGGTGAGCCACCCTGAGCTCGTGGCTGAGGGGCTGTGATTGCTGCTTGTTTTGGGGCCACTTCCCCCGCACGGGCTCATCCCCATATCCGATGGCATCGGGCATCCGGTGGCCGGCGTTTCGGAGGGTGCACCCCCCCACCCCGCTTTTTCCGGATAAGAAGCGGCAAGAGGCTCGGTGCCGCTGTTCCCGTGTGTATGCACACGCGTGTCCAGCTTGAGAACGCTTGGGCTTTCTGTGCAGTGAGTGGTGGCGCGGTGGCAGCGGCCCAGCGCTTGGGGGAACTTCAGCCTGGCCACGTGGTGGGGCTGCTGCCCCCAGGCCCCCCTGCCTGCCTTTGCCGGGAAGAGCCTTTGCCAGGGCCCTGAAATGCATGGATAACCCAGGACCCTTAGGAAAGACCTGCCCCCTCTTGTGCCTGCAGACACAACATGAGTCTTTCAAGTCTCAAAACAACACCAGCAGTGACCCCTTTGAGATGACAAAGAGCGGCGGAGCATGAAAATGTCTGTCGAGTCACAGAACATGACTCGACGCCGGGTCTAATACGCCACCAACCAGCAGAGACCCAACAAAAATCAGATTTGTTCCCTGCACTTGATTTTTTTTTTTTAAGAGGGTGAGTGACAAGTAATATTCTTATCAATAAGTGATAGCCCTAGAAAATAAGGATGACATCGTTCAGATTGTGAAGTCGGGAAGGATTTCTTAAATGACCCTCCAAGAATGGTAACGATGAGAGAGCAGATGGAGGATTGTGACCAAGTATGATAAAGAGCCTTTGTTTATCAAGAGCCCTATA
This sequence comes from Canis lupus baileyi, assembly GCF_048164855.1. Lineage (NCBI taxonomy): Eukaryota > Metazoa > Chordata > Mammalia > Carnivora > Canidae > Canis > Canis lupus. Next base: position 122,376,085 of record NC_132838.1, on the reverse strand, counting down.
AAGAAAGTGAAAAGAGGCTCGGAAAATGCCTCCATTAAGGGATTAATATCGAGCACGTACAAGGAACTCGTAGAAATCAGTAGGGAAAGCACAGGTGATATGATGGGAAAAAGGACAGAAGACAAGAACCACAAAAAATGTGGCCGGTAAACACTGGCGACGTGTTCGGCGTCACGAGTGATAACGGGAGGGCAGACCGAGTCCATAATGATCACGACCAACGAGGTGAACGTCTGACGATACCAGGTGTTAGGATGTGGATCACACGCTCCACGTAAACTGGCACAACCTCGCCGGAAACACTTTGCCACGGACTCTCAGGTTGGACGTTCACATAAAACAAATGAACTTCATCTTATCACCTATTGGTTGAAAAAGGTAAGTCCCAAAAGATTACGCACAGCATAATATTTTTATACAGTTACAAAACCCAATGAAAGCCAAAAGATAGAGAGAGGGTGGGCGGATGGATGGACGGACGGACTCTTTAAAAACCTACAGTGAGGGCGACCCCGGTGGCTCAGCGGTTTAGCGCTGCCTTCGGCCCAGGGTGTGATCCTGGAGACCCAGGGTCGAGTCTCCCTGCATGGAGCCTGCTCCTCCCTCTGCCTGTGTCTCTACCTCTCTCTCTCTCTCTCTCTGTTTCTCACGAGTAAATAAATAAAATCTTTTTAAAAAATAAATAATAAAAGAGAGAAGATGCTCATCTTCAGCTAGTCCGCTCCACACTGCGGAGTATTTTTAATTTGTCCATCTCTCCTGGTGTAATCCAGTCCTTGGGGAACACCATAAATATGTGGCACTGAGTGTGCGAGGCTCCCTGCAGAGGGCACTCCCGTCAGCCCAGCCCTGTTCCCGGCCTGTCTCTTCATGTCAGTCTCTCAACACTCAATTAAAAAATATATAACAGGGGATCCCTGGGTGGCACAGTGGTTTAGCGCCTGCCTTTGGCCCAGGGTGCGATCCTGGAGACCCGGGATCGAATCCCACGTCGGGCTCCCGGTGCATGGAGCCTGCTTCTCCCTCTGCCTGTGTCTCTGCCTCTCTCTCTCTCTCTCTCTCTCTCTCTCTCTCTGTGACTATCATAAATAAATAAAAATTAAAAAAATATATATGTATATAACAGGCTAATAGATGATGGATGGATGGATGGATGGATGGATGGATGGATGGAAGGATGGGTGGATGGATGGATGGATGGATGGATGGAGGGATGGATGGATGGATGGAGGGATGGATGGACGGGTGGAAGGATGGAAGGTTGGATGGAAGGATGGATGGAAGGATGGATGGATGGAAGGATGGATGGATGGAAGTCTACATGGATGCATGGATATGGAGGCAGGACAGAAATAGAAATTTTCAAAGATTTTCAAACCTAGACACCCCCAACCATAAACAGTTTATAACTTCAGATTTCCCCTGACCCCATGGGACCAATAAATCCTAGAGGAATTATTCATATCCTGAAAGGAATTACTTTAGAATTCCTTTAAATAGCAAGTTCCTGCAGCATGTTTAAAATAAGGATTGAATCTTGATTTTATTACACAGAGAATAGAAGCACTGGTGCACACGCACGTGCGCACACACACAGGTTTAGATGGTTATACCCCAAGGTGTTAAGGGTTGATGTCACCATGGTGGGTGGGATGGTGTGTGCGTTGGTGGCTGACTGCAAGGCTCAACGTTGCCACGATGAACACTACTTCTGTAATAAAATAAAAGCAATAAAATATCTTTAATTAAAGCAATTCTCACACACAAGGAAGATTCAATGTGTAAACTGTAACTTCCCAGTTTTCAGCAGAACATTTGCTCTGGGAAGGGCTCTCCTGGAACATGGTGATTTTCACACCCGGTTACCCCGTGGCCGAGCATCAGCAGGTCACTTAGGTGGGAGCTTGGGGTTCCCCCGAGGTGGGGATCTACCACAGACCGTCACCCCAAAAGGGAAAGCTGTGTGGCCCAAGCGCGGGAGAGGTGGCCAGCGGGACTCAGAGGAAGGGGAGGCTGGAGACACGGGTGTCCGTGTGCCACGGGCCCTGCGGTCTGCAGCGGGGCCATTAGCTCCTGTCAGTCACTCAGACACACGCAGCTCCGAGTTGGAGAAAGAGCTGACGGTGGGAGGATTCCCGGCCCCCACTCGGCGAAGGAGCTGGTGGCCCCGCAGGAGGGGGGAGCACACCCACAGCGAACTGGAATTCCACGTGGACCAAGATCAGCACAGTCATGGGGTGGGAAGGGGCCCAGGGAGAGAAACCATGAATTGCGATGAGGTGCGGGAGGGAAGCACGGGCTCCCCATTCGTGGTTTGAACTGAAGCGGCGTTTAGGCCGGGCCTTAGGAGCCTCCCTGCCTCCCTGCCACAGGACAGGCCTGTGACGCGGACGCAGCGGGATGTCCCCAACCAGGACTGCAGCGGTCCCCTTGCAGCGAAACTCAGCGCTTTTCCACAGCGGCGTCCCCAGAGGTGGAGGCCTCACTGCGACTCCTTCCCAGATGGGTTGAGGTGTGGAAACAAGAAGCAGCGGGTCTCGGGGCAGCTGAGCAAAGGCGGCCCTCGTGGGGGTCTCAGAGGCCCCTCGGGAACACAGAGAGGTCTCTGCACGGGCCTGGGATGTGCGGTGACGGAGGCTGAGCCAGCCGCAGGGGGGAGGGAGGGCTGAGCCATTCCACGCACGGCGTGGGCAGTCAGGGCACCTGTCACGATGGAGACGACGTGGGGGGAACACGGCACGCACACGGCAAAGCAAACCTAACGAGGAGAACTGCAGTCCCGCAGAAGGAAAGAAGCGCCAGCCCGTCTGCCCCGACCTTTGCAGAGCCGGGGTTCTGCGCACAGACGCCCGGGACGACGGAACCGGGGCCAGGGCGGCTCGATGAGCAAAAGGCAGACCCGGGTCAAAGCCCTGCGCTGGTTGGCCTGTTAAAAACTAAAATCAGTCAAATAAATGAGGAACTTGCCGTTTCCCCCTCCGTTGTATGAGGCAGGGACGAAGAAAAATGCCCTAAACACAGCAGATATGTCAGCAATTGGTTTTTATTTATTGAACAGACGTAGGCGTTTGGCCTCCTACCGGTGCATGCTCGGCAGAAGAGGCCGTGCAAAGGCGCCCATAGGCCGGAGAGGAAGACCAGAGCCTTTGTCCTTGCTCGGTCCTACGAGTAAGGTTCCCAAGTGCCCGACTCATGCCATTGGTCAAGACTGAAAGGGAAATTTTCACGACGTGGTTGGCGTGGCGTGTTTTGAGGTACTCACTGCATCATTCCCGTTTGGGGGCATCGACTCCGTCCCCGCATCTAGGTTACTGGGGGCATTTAAACACGATCGGTGCGTGGTGACCGGAAAGATGCTCTGCACCACGCAGGCCCTCCCCTCGGCCTTCTCGGGCTGACCCAGCACTGGCGGGCGCTCCCAGGTGACACCCAAGGACCCGTCCCAGGGGCCCGGTCCGTGTCCTCCACTCCCAGGTGGCGCCCAAGGGTCCGTCCCAGGGGCCCAGTCTGTGTCCTCCGCTCCCAGGTGACACCCAAGGACCCGTCCCAGGGGCCCAGTCCGTGTCCTCTGCTCTTCCTCCAGGGCCTCCGCTAAGCCTCAGAGCCTGTTCAGTGTGGCTCAGGGACAGGGGCGGCGCAGGAGTTAGGGTGAGGCCCGGGGGTCCCCTGGGCATGCCTCTCCCATCCCCGGTGGGTCATTGTCAAAGGTGCTCAGCCTGCCTCGGGACACTGAGTCCCGTCGCCCACACAGGTGACCTAGACAGAGCACCCTTTACTGTCTTTTCCTCCTTCTGGGCTCGCTCTCTGCTCCCTCCTGCCAGCTCACCCTCAAACTAGTTGCCTCCGACCGGGACTCAGAGCCGTGCACGTCGGGGCTGTCCAGCAGCCGTTCTTCCTTCATCATCATATTCCCTTGGGGACTGACTACGCCCTCGCTGTGTGCAGATCCGTGGCAGGGGATCTGAGAGGGGCCCGCGAGCCAGGGCAGCTCCGTCGGCTCCTTCCCCGGCCCTGGACAGCCTCGGGGCCTGGGCCCCGGGAGGGACACCCAGGGTGAGAACGGCCTGGGCCATTCCCCGTGGCCGTGGCTTATGTTTACAGGCCTGTCCGCCCTGCAGCGCCCTGCCTTGGTCTTCCGCTGCCCATCCACCCGGCTCCTTTGGGGCCACCTGCCTCCCGTGAGCCCCTGAAAGCCCTCAGCAACCAAGACGTTCTCTCCAGAGGAAGATAGCCAGAGTCCGGGCTCCCTTGCTGCCACCACAAGTCCCAGCTGACACAGCTAGCCAACTCAAGCCAGACGAGGCTGACGGGGACGTTCCCGGGATGAGGGTACCTCACGGAACCCCAGGGTGGAAGAGGAGCTTGTGCTTCAGGATGGGGCTGCAACAGAACCCTAAAGGCCGGCGCTATCCATTGCCTAACACATCCACCTGCTCAGGGCCCTGCAGCTGGTTAAAGATGACCCACTCTCAGGTGTGTAAGTTCTACATCTGGTGCCCCAAGGAGAAGGTGTGCACCTCACACACACACACACACACACACACACACGCACACACACACAGTCCTATCCAAATTCCTAGAGAAGGGCAGTGATTGGCCCAGCTTGGGTCAGATGATTAGCCCCAGTCCCATCAAATGTGACAAGGAGATGGGGTTCAGTTATCCCAGGTAGTTTCCTGCTCCACCTCCTTCTGCTGCTGAGCGAACGGGGAGCCGTTGTGATCCGGGAAGATCCTATAACGTGTCCATTACGTCAGGGCTGCTCACACCAATCACTGGAGGGTCTGGTTAAAGTGCAGGTGCAGAGAGGGGCCTGAGCGTCTGCATTTCTAACAGTGGCGCTGCTGTTGCCGGGCACGCTCCGTACTTTGAGGCCTAGGTACTACGGTATCCGCCAAGGAGGACCCTCTCCAGCCTCACCCAGTAAGCATCCCTCCCTCCCCAAAACCAACCAGAGAGACCACTGGGCTACCCAGCAAAGATTATAAGGAGGACTTCTCGATGGCGGAGGGATGATAGGGACGGAGATGTCAGTGACATTTTCAGGGCGCTTTTTTCCCCATAAGGACTTTAACACGGCCTACGAGCCGCACCATTAAACTGTCAGTCCAGTAATTACTTTCACCAAGTGATGATCAAATCAGATGAAATCAGACCCCAGCCCTGCGCCTCACCCTCCCATCATCGGCCAGGGATTGTGACAGGAACATCATTGATTCACTAAAAACAGTGACTCTGCATCTCGTTGCAGCACAGTGGCCTCAACTGGACAAGTGAAACTGTCAGTGGCCTCACTTGCCCACATGGCCCGGCCCCTGGAGTGTCCTCGCCTGTCCTTCCCCTTGTAAATCTCATTGCTCTACAGCTCCCACATCTTCGGGCTTGAACAGTGAGGGCTCCCAGCCGGCAGACACCAACTCGTGTGCCTTCCACTGTCCCTCCCAAGCCCTGGTCTCCACCTGTGTCACGCCAGTCCAGTCCACAGCCTCAGCAGCTACTTCAGCTACTCCGCATGGCGGTGGTCACGTGGTCCTACACGGGCCCATCTTCCTCCCGGCCAGTCAGGAGATGATCAAGGTCTCAGGCCCCGACACCCATGTGCTGTGGGGCAGTGTCCTATTGGGGGAGCCACCCAATCCCAGTGGAGACCCTCCGAACTGATGCGGCAGAGTCTGTGTATGAGGCTTCAAAGGGACCAGGGGGAGCCACGTGGCACGAAGGTCCAAGGCTGGGCCTGCAGGACGGTGCAACCTTAGTGTCTCATCTCGCCGTGGTGGCCCGCGCTTCTATGCACCTCCACACCTCTCTTCTGGAAAGGGTCACCCAGGGCAGGTTTCCCAATACAGCTGCACCTCCAGTTGGGATCCACAGTGAGATCACAGACCTGATGGAGTTCACACCGACTCATGGGTGTGGCACTGGAGCCAGGAGTTCTCTTCTCAGTAGCCACACTCATGGAAAGCCCACAGCCCCCATTAAGAAGGCAACTGATGGCAAGGGAACTCTGTCCTCTCCAGTTCAGCACTGTGGTCACACTTAACAGGTAATAGGAGGAATAGATCGTGTGAGGGGAAGTGCAACAGCTGGACCAAGGGCGCACACCTCATTGCCAGTCCCGATTCTCCCTCCATCACTCAGCTCTGCCCTCCTGGGGGCTGACATGGGTCCTAGGTAGGCCCCGGTCCATATGGTGGCTCCCATGGCTATCGGTTTACCTCCTCTAGTTTAGCACCCAGTGGAAAAGACTCTGTCACTCCCTGGAGCTCCTGGGGTTCCCTCTCAGTGGTCTGCCTTGGGTCATATGCCAAACTGCAAACCCGTCCCAGTGGCCACAGAGGTGTGACGCTCTCATGGGCTGGGGATGTCATAACCTCTCAGTTCCAGAGCTAGGAACTGAGGCAGAACAACTGTGTTCCCCACCAGGAAGTTGAATGCTGCTAACAGAAGGAACAAATTGCAATTGTCCCAAAACATCTAAATTCTGGGGACAATACATAACTTCTCATAATTTCAGTCACTAACTATAATATAATAACACTAAGCTGTTATCCAACATAAACCTATCTTTCAGATTAATAGGACGGGATCACACAAAGACCATCCCCAGCTCACGGAATGTCGTGCGTTGCCCCAGGTGCAGATCCTGAGAGGAGACAGCAGCAGTCTGTTGGGAGGTCATGAGATCACTGTCGGGGAGGCAGAGAGTGAGACAGACAAACAGGGGGTGTTATCAGGCTCACTGCCACTATGGGGAACAATAGTGGGGGAAATCAATCCCACCAGGAGATGCTGGGACATGGCAAGACACTCCAGAGCATCCCACACGGGGCCGAGGGAGCTGGGGTATTTACGCACCCCCTCCTGCTCGATCCCACAGCTTCTGGCTGGCTGTGCCCCCTGACAATGCAGCCCTGAGGCAGAGATTTGCAGGTGCTGGTTGTGGGATTGGGGCTGGCATACCCGAGGTGGGAAGGGAGAGGAGGGGGGCCGGCACCCAACAGACTCCAAAGACACTAGACCGAGCTATGTGCTCGGGGAGGCCCTAGAGCCATTTGAGACTCTCGTGATTCCTCCGTCTCTATCGCAGCAGAACCACGTACCAGCGTATTGAGCCCTTTACAAGCTACAGTTAATAGAGATTTTTGTAGGTGGAATGTTAAGTCACTTAATGAGGTTCAAAAGTTAGAAATGTCTTCTCGAAGAACGATCCTTTTCCTCTTTGATATTACTCTTACTCGGAATGTCAACACATCTTATAAATACCATGGTCTCTAAGCCACCCTGAGAAAAGAAAACTGAATTCCAAGGTTTTTTTTTTCCTTAAAGTCAATTTCTTTCTTTACAAGATCCAAACGGGGTTGCAAACCGTCCTGGAAACTAACTGATGGATTTCTGCACTTTTAACCCAACTGTTGTGACTGTTGCTGAGATGCCACTAGAGCACACACACGATGTAGCTTCCCACAAACTGCCTCGTCGCATCCCCAGAGCTGATGCCCAGAAGGGACACGTTGTTCTCAGAGAGCCTAAGGCAAAGGTTTGATGGTCACACACAAGAATCATCCCAACTGCAGACCAGTAACCCCACGTGCACCCGGCTCCTTACCCCTCTAAGAGGTGACTCAATGCCCATCAGCTCATGGGACCCTGGGAGACCTGAAGGACACAGACCACAGGTTCCCCTCCACACATGGCCTGAACTTCATCCAGGTGAGAGGCGCTTCCAAGGTTGATGGAGAAGGTGGAAAGCAAGCTTGACTCTAAACCGCAGCATGAAGACTTCCCACCACACCACTGGGCCCGGATGGCTGGCTTCCCTCGCACCTTGAAACTTAGTTCATGCCACCTGAGATGCCGTTTTCATTGGTCAAAGAGATCAAATTACAGCAAATTTGCCACTTTCGTGTATCAAAGAGGTCAAACCCGAGTATTATCAATTTCACACGGTTCAACCTAACACAAAGCCCTTTGGAGCCTGATTCTAGTGAGCGAGACTATCAGAAATCCGTTGGAACCACCATCTCAAGTAGGAAGACTATTTTAATCAAAAAGGGGGGAGGGTCACAATCTCACAACGGAGACGTAGTGCTTTTGTGAAGCACGTGCCCTGCTGTCTGTGCTGTGTCCCCTGGACCCACCCTGGGAGCCAGGGAGTGTGTCAGTCCGCTGTCCGTGTCTGACAGAAAAATGCCAGGGAAGCCCGTCTGGGGCCACTGCCACCGCAATCCTCTGCTCCAAGGATAGAGCTCTGCTCTGAGGGGCCCTCCTACGCTGCGCTGCCTCCCCACCCACACGCGACCCAGGAGGGGGAAGGGAGGAGGGTACGAGGCCGCTGTCACCAGGTCCCCGGGAACCAGCTTGGCAAAGCATCCGAGGGGCTGCCCAAGGTGCGAGGACGTGATCTGCCTGCAGAGCCTGCCCAGCTGCACGGCAGACACGGATCCCAGGGGAAGGCTCCTCTGATGCGTCTCGGCCCGAAAGCGACAGGCTGAGCAGACGTGAGGACTCCTAAAACCCACAACTGCTTTGAGACCAACTCCCTTTTTATGTAAAACAGAAGAAAAGGGGAAAAAAGAAATAGGTCTGTTTACTCTTTCTCCACATTGAGCTTAATGTTGTAGAAGCAGTTTTATGAACAGGCCCCGCAGACCATCATCTCTGCGGCATTAGTTCCAATCGCATTATTGCCTAATCGCAGAGCACCGGAGTGTGTAACGTGGGAGCTGCCATCAGGCGGGGCACGGGGGAAGGAAGGTTTTCACCAAAGCCCAGGGTTCAGGAAACTGGACCAAGTGTGGGACCCAGGAAATTTAACAACAATCCCCTACCCCTGGGCAAGCAGAGCAGGACTGATTCCATTTTGTGCTGCACCCACCTCCTCCCCTATGACCCCCACATGACCTGCTTATTGCTTAAGGCGCTGCCCCACCCTAGGCGAGCCGATGGGCACACCCTAATCGGAAATCGGCTCATAACAATGTAACCCTGCTTTGTGCCCCCCAAAACTGCGCGCCCATTCTGACCAAAGTAATAGGCCAGCTCAAGTGGATCCTATAGGGGAAGGGGTAATTCAGTCGGCCGCCTGCGTGTGGACCGACACGACCGTGCAACTTTCTGCGTATCCCATGGGCCACTGGCCCCGATAAAGCTGCTACGCCTCTTAGTCTCGGGGTCCAAGTCCCGCTCCGCTGTGTCGGGTGCACTTGGACCTAAGCCCGAGCTTGTAAATAAACCCTCGGGTGTTTGCATCGGTGTCGGCTCCTCGGTGGTTTCTCGGATTCGCAATCTTGGGCACAACATTTGGGGGCTCGTCCGGGATCCAAGAAACCTCCAGGACCCCATCGGGAGGGTTTCACGCGTGGTAAGTGCACTCAGCTTTTTCCACCTTTTGCACGCATATTTTCTGAGAGCTCTGAACTGTACCGTACCTGTAGGAATTCCGATCTGTATTGGGTCGGCATTGGCTTAGGCGGACGCGCTGGCGGGCCGTCGACCGGGGGTCTTGAGGAGACGTCCCTTGCCCCTGCCTGGAGGACTGAGGCCCTCATCTGTAGGTGACGGAGGTCCTCATCTGTAAGGAGGACGGGGTCCTCATCTGTAAGGAGGTCGGCTGCCAGCCCTTCGGGTTGCTTTCTGTTTTGTCTCTGCGGCCGCACTGGAACGTTGGTCTGTGTTACTATGTCCTTGTTAACTTTTTTTGCATTTGTCTGTGTTGTTGTGTCCTTGTTAATCGTCTTTACTGTCTGTGTCTTGGTGTGGATTAGGGACATAATGGGGGAGACAGAAACCACTCCCCTGTCTCTTATGCTCTCCCACTTCTCGGATGTTAGGGAAAGAGCTCGTATTCTGAGCATAGACATATGGAGAGAGAGATTCCGAATTTACTGCATGTCAGAATGGCCAACCTTTGGCGTGGGATGGCCCCGAGAAGGAACTTCCCACCTGCCTATTATCTTACAGGTTAAGACCGTGATCTTCAGGGACAAACCGGACGGCCACTCTGACCAGGTGCCCTACATCCTGATCTGGCAGGACATGATGGAGAATCCCCCACCTTGGCTAAAACCATTTTTACCCCCCAAAGCAGGACCCACCGAGATTCTAGCCCTGCGGAAAGCGGAGAAGGAGACCGACTCTACGCCCCAAGCGCCCCTTTATCCGGTCTGCCAGGATTCCTCCCCGGAGGACCTGATTCTCCCGCCGCCCTACCGGGCACCCCCTCCCCCTTCCGCCCCTCCATTGGAGACACCGGGGGCTGCAGAAGGGGCGTCCCCCCTCCCTGACGAGGGAGGCCCTGTGCGCGGGCCAGCAGCGGGGACACGCGGTCGGACCCAGCGGAGGGCCCCACCTCTGAATGCGGGGCCAGCCGACTCCACCGCCCTTCCTCTCCACGCCATGGGGCCCCCACGACGAGACTGGCGAGCAGCTAATGTTATATTGGCCATTCTCCACCAGTGATTTATATACTTGGAAAACCCAAAATGCAAAGTTCTCTGATAATCTGAGAGATCTAATCAGGCTTTTAGATACTGTTCTCCTTACCCACCAGCCTACTTGGGATGATGCCGACAGCTCTTGCAGGTTCTCTTCACCACCGAGGAGAGAGAACGAATTCAGGTGGAAGCCCGGAAGTCTGTCCTGGGAGAGGGCAGACAGCCGACTCAAAACCCACACCTCATAAATGCTGCCTTCCCTTTATCCCGCCCCACCTGGGACTACAACTCAGCTGAAGGTAAGGAGACACTCCGGGTCCACCGCCAGACTCTAGTGGCAGGTCCCAAGGCTGCCGCGCGCAAGCCCACCAATCTGGCCAAGGTCTATGATGTGAGACAGGGCAAGGATGAGAGTCCAGCAGCCTTCTTAGAGGGAGTCATAGAGGCTTTTAGGCAGTGCACCCCTATGAACCCAGAAGCCCCGGAAACAAAGGCCGCAATTATCATGGCTTTTGTTAACCAGGCCGCTCTGGACATTAAAAAGAAATTGCAAAGGGTAGAGAGACTGGGAGAGAAGAGCTTGCGGGACTTAGTGATAGTGGCAGAACGAGTCTATAATAATAGAGAAAGTCCGGAAGAACAATAAACCAAACTAAGTGACCGGCAGACCCGAAATCTGGCCAAGATCCTGCTGGCCACAACCATGGACGACCCACAGGAAAGACGGAGGCACCTCAAGAAGCTGGCTTCAGGGACCGGTAAGGAGGATGGCCCTGGTCCCCCTTGGGAGTGCCCTAAGATGAACAAAAACCTATTGCAAAGAGGAGGGCCGTTGGGTAAAAAGCTGCCCTAACAAAAGATCTAAGGCCCCTGCCAAGATCTTGGAAATGGAGGACCTGGACAATTAGGGGAGTCAGGGTTCGGCACCCCTCCCCGAGCCCAGGGTAACTCTTAAAGTGGAGGGGCAACCTGTTGAATTCCTAGTGGACACTGGGGCACAACATTTGGTTTTATTACAACCCCAAGGGAAATTGGCAAACAAAACTTCATGGGTGCAAGGGGCCACCAGGCACCAGCAAAAGTTTGAAGGGACAGAGGCCATGAACAGAGCCTTTAATGACCTTAAACAGGCCTTACTGTCTGCCCCGGCTCTTGGGTTGCCCGATCTAGCCAAGCCCTTCTACCTGTATGTGGACGAGAAAGACAGGGTGGCAAAAGGGGTCCTTGCCCAGTACTCAGGTCCCTGGAAGAGACCCATAGCCGATCTCTCCAAAAAGCTGGACACAGTGGCTGCTGGATGGCCCCCAGGCTTAAAAATTATTGCTGCGGTGGCCACTATGGTCAAGGATGCAGACAAACTGGCCATGGGGCAAGAACTGCATGTTACCACCCCACACGCTATTAAAGGGGAACTCAAACAGCCCCCAGCCCGCTGGATCAGCAATGCCCGTCTGACCCACTATCAGAGCCTACTGCTAACCCCACCAGAATTTTATTTAAGCCACCGACAACCCTGAATCCGGCAACGCTACTCCCTAACCCAGACTGGGACCCCCCTCTGCATGACTGTCAAGAAATTTTGGCACAGGTGCACGGAGTCAGAGCTGATCTCCAGGACCAGCCACTGCCAGATGCCGATGCCACCTGGTACACGGACGGCAGCAGTTTTGTCCGAGAAGGAGTCCGATTTGCGGGGGCAGCCATACCATAACCACGGAGACAGAGACCGTCTGGGCGGAGCCATTGACAGCCTAAATGTTGGCTCAATGGGCAGAACTGATCCCACTGGCCAAGGCGCTGACCATGGGGGAAGGTAAACGAATCAACATCTACACTGACAGCAGGTACGCCTCACATCCACGGAGCCCTTTACAGAGAGAGAGAGGGCTCCTGACAGCAGAGGGAAAGACTGTTCAAAACCAAATGGAGATCCTTGAACTCCTGAGGACCCTCTGGCTGCCCAAGGCCCTAGCCATCATCCACTGTCCGGGGCACCTAAAGGCAGACACGCCAGTAGCCAGGGGAAACCGGCTAGCCGATTGAAAAGCAAAGGAGGCGGCCCTTTTGGTGACCCAGGTCTTAGCAACCACGCTACCTGATCCGGGGGAGCGGACCCTGCCGGACACCCCCAACTATAGTGATGCTGACTTACACTGGATCAAACACTTGCCTATGACCCAGTGATTGTGTGGCTGGTGGAGGGCCACAGACTCCAGCATCATCTTGCCAGAGGAACTGGGACGGCGAGTCCTATCCAAAACGCATCCGAATATTCATATGGGAACAAGGAAGATGGAAGACCTCCTACGACATGCAAAGATCACTATTAAAGACTCTCGAGCAGAGATCGAGCAGATCGTGGCAAGCTGCCACTCATGCCAGTTAACTAATGCCTCCGCCATGGATCTAACCCGGGCACCTGGCTCCGGGGGGACCGCCCAGGAACCTACTGGGAAGTGGACTTCACTGAGGTAAAACCTGGAAAATACAGATACAGGTATTTATTAGTGTTTGTAGATGCTTTTTCAGGATGCACAGAGGCATTTCCCACCAAACCTGAAACGGCACAGACCGTGACCAAGAAACTGCTGGAAGACATCGTACCGAGGTATGGTTTTCCTGTTAAGATTGGGTCAGACAAGGGCCCAGGATTCTTCTCTAAGGTAACACATGGAGTGGCCCTAGTACTTGGGGCAGATTGGAAATTAGATTGTGCATATAGGCCCCAGAGCTCAGGACAGGTAGAGAGGATGGACAGAACATTAAAGGAGACCTGAACTAAATCAGCCCTGGAGACTGGCGGGGACTGGGTGACTCTCCTCCCCTTCGCCCTATATAGGGTGAGGAACTCCCCATGTAAGATGGGACTGACTCCCTACGAGATCATGTTCGGTCTTCCTCCACCTGTCATCCCCATTTTAAAACTTGAGGTGCTTGTGAATTTGATGATCACCAACTTCTTTTCTCCCTCCAAATGTCATGAACCCATGAGCAGGTGTGGCCTAAGCCGAGGGCCCTCTACGAGACTGGGCCACCCCCGGATCCCCATCGATATCAGCCAGGTGACTGGGTGTACGTGTGGAGATACCAACACCGGACACTTCCACCTCGCTGGAAGGGACCTACACCGTGATCCTGACCACTCCCACCGCTCTCAAGGCCGACGGGATTACTCCCTGGTCCACTGCACCCGCGTCCGGCCAGCTGACCCACACGCCGTTCTCAAGGACTTTGTTCCAGAATGGAAAGGCCACCCGGACAAGGACAATCCCCTAAAGCTAAGACTGTGCCATTCTCACTTATTTCCCACCTCCAAGACTCCCTAGTCTGAGGTTGTCCTTCAAAATAGAAGGGATTAGACTTAGTCTTCCTACAACAAAGGGTGGGGGGGGGGGTATGTGCTGCCTTAACGTAGGATGTTGCTTCTTCGCTGGAATATAAAGGGGAGCGAGACCAGCAGCGAGGTTGGTGAGAATCCTGGTTTAATCATCCCCCGGCTCACTCTGAGAGCAACCTGGACCCTTGACTGGATCCTGCATAGGAGCCTCTGAAAACGGGGGGAATGTGGGACCCAGGAAACGTAACAAAATCCCCAACCCCTGGACAAGCAGAGCAGGACTGATTCCATTTTGTGCTGCACCTGCCACCGCCCCCATGACCCCCACAGGACCTGCTCAGGGCTTAAGGCGCCCCACGCCCCGCCCCCCGGAGCCCCCCTCCAACGCCCGGAACCCCCGCCAAAGCCCCGCCCACCCAGGCCCCGCCCCCGGAGCCCCAACGCCCCGCCCCCGGAGCCCCGCCCCCCGGAGCCCCCACGCCCCGCCCCCCGGAACCCCCGCCAACGCCCCGCCCCCGGAGCCCCAACGCCCCGCCCCCCGCCCAGGCCCCGCCCCCCGGAGCCCCCCGCCAACGCCCCGCCCACCAAGGCCCCGCCCCCCGGAGCCGCCCTCGTCCCGCCCCGCCCAGGCCCCGCCCCCCGGAGCCCCGCCCACGCCCCGCCTCGACCCGCCCCCCGAGCCCCCGCGCGCAGACCCCGCCTCCCACGCCCTGACCCGCGGGGCCCCTCGGGGGCGGGGCCGGCCTCCTGCGCAGGCGCGGCCGCGGGGTCGCGCGTCAGTGACGTCACAGGCGGCGCGTCAGAGCCCCGCGCCCCGAGCCCGGCTGCCGGCTGGAGCCTGCGGGTGCGGCGTCCGAGGGGCGCGGCGACGGGGACGGGGACGGGGAGGCCCGCGGAGCCCCCGGCGGTCGGAGGGACGCGGAGGCCGAGACGCGGGGCCGCCCCGGCCCAGCCCGGGAGGATCCGAGGATGAAGGGTAAGGGACGTGCTGGCGCGGCGCTGCGGGGGGAGGGGAGGGGCCGGGGCTGCGCGGGGGGGAGGGGCGGGGCTGCGCGGGGCTGCGGCCCCTCCTCCACCCGACCCCGCCCAGGCGCTGGCGTCAGCATCTCGGACGGGGTCTCGGGGGCGCGCTGGGGTAACGGCGACCCTCGAGGGTTGCTCGGAAGCAGAACGACGTGAAACGCGTAGATGTGGGGGCGCGGGGGGGGGGAGGGGCGTGACCCCGGGGTCCCGGGATCCAGGCCCGCGTCGGGTCCCCGCGGGGAGCCTCCTACTCCCCCGGCCCGAGTCTGACTCTCAGGGATAAAGCGTCTAAAGCAATGACGCACGTGGAGGCTGGGCCGGGGCGTGGGCCGGGGCAGGTGCTCAAGGACCGTGGGTGCTGACGTTGCGGCACCACTTCCCGGCCTTTGCTCCGCGCCTGGGACCCTCGCAGCGCGTCCTCGCTGGGGTAGCTCTTGAACACAGGCCTCCTTGCCTCCGTCCCGTGGAGGGAGAACCAGGCCCTGCGACCCCTCCAGTACAGCAGCCTCCGTGTGCTGCACCGCAGGAGCTCGGCCTGCTCAGCTCACCGGGGAGCTCGGGGCTAGCGGAGCTCCCGCGGGCCACGTCAGCCGCGTGGGCCAGTGTTGGGCCCTGAAACCGGGCCTCTCCCTTATACGCACTACACTGACACCCACGCTCCGTCCCCCGAGCCGTGTTGCTCTTCTTCAGACAAATTACGTAAGACACGGGAGCGTGCAAGCTTTAGGCGTGGAAACCACATTGAGACTAGGTTTTGAGCGTGAACAAAGACCTTCCGTGCTTTATCAGACCGTCTGCTGTATGACATCCCCGAGGTCACTGACCCTGCGCTGTGAAAAGTCCCTTTGTTTCCGAACATCTTACTGTTAACAAAACGTAATACTTCCAACCCTCCGCGTCCCAGGAAGCTCTAGCACGTGACTTATTTTTTTTTAAGTTTTACGAGTTTATTTCAGAGAGAGAGAAAACGCAAGACCTGGGGGGAGGGAGAAGCAGACCCTCCTCTCCTCCCCCTCCTCCTATCAGGGAGCCTGATGCAGCGCTCAATCTAAGACACTGGGATCGCGACCTGAGCTGAAAGCAGACGCTGCACCAAGTGGGCCTCCCAGCGACCCCTATCCTACAAGTTTCAACTGAGTTACTTAGATTTCTAGAGCAACCGTTCAAGCTCCTGACTTGCCGTATTCTGCACCAGTCACCTCCTGGTGTCGTCTACTGACCCGAGGTAGCATCTGAACTTGTTGCACGTGCAGGACCCGGGAGTGAGGCCCAAGTATCTACATGTCAGCAGGAACCAGCGATGGTTCCCACGTGAATTAGCGTTTGCAAAACACCATTTTATTTTTATTTCTTCTACCGAATGTCTGCTGGAAAGCACCCAGAAGCCAAACTGGCAAAGTCATTTGAGGAATTGCACTGCACAGGGACAGAGAAATGGAGCAGTGGCTAGAGAGGTAAAAGTTGCTTTTTAAACAGCTGTATTGGGATAAATCTCACATGGCAGAAAATCCATCCATCCGTTAAAGTTTGCCGTTCAGAGATTCCTGGTGTATTCACAGAATCGCGTACCCGTTCCCACTACTTGATTCCAGGGGATTGTTAACACCCCAAAAGAAACCCTACACCCGTGGGCACCCAAGCACATTCTCCCCTGCCCCAGCCCCTGACCCCTATCCATTGGTCTTCAATCTCTGCAGATTGCCTATTCGGACACTTGCTACACGTGGAATTGTGCTCTGTGTGGTCCTTTATGACGGGCTCACACTTCTGGTTTGTGTCACGTCCTGTTGCAGAGACACCAGAGAGAAGACCCCACATCCCAAAGGGCCCCCGGCTCGGCAGGCCCTCCTGCCCGGAAGCCTAGGTGCCTGTGCCACCCGCCTGGGGATGAGCGGGACCCGTTCCCATGCCAGCCGGGCCAGGCCTCCTAGAGGGAGGGCCTCCAGGCCAGTCGGGGCGGCGGTGGACGGTCCCTGGAGGCAGCCCCGGGAGCTGGGGGCCTGGCTGGTTCTTGTTTGGTTTCGGGACAGGTGCATAATCCACGTGTTTACACCCTGGAGTCCCCCCGGGCACGAGGTGCCACACCCGGAGATCCTGGTCCACCTGTGCGGCTTCCTCTGAGCCAGGCTCTCACTGCCCGGGAACCCGAGCGGTCCCCGGCACCAGTTCCCGTTTGTCTTTCTCTTTATTCCCCCCAAGCCCGTAAGTGTGAAGTTGCTGTGGGGCAGACGCGGTGTAGGCGGCCGATCTGAATCCCAGAGGCCAATCCCCGTCTCCTCCGCGTTAAAATCAGTGATGAGGCTGCCCAGGAGGCACCTTGACTCCCTCCCTGGTGCTCGGCCCTGGGGCGGCTCCCTCCTCTCCCGCGGCCCCAAACAGCAGGGCCCTGGGCATCTTGATCTGGTTTCCGTTGAGATTCTTGTCTCATCCTGTCTCCCTGAAGTGCAGTGTGTTGGCTGGAAAGTGTGCAGCTTCCTGGTTCCTGAGCCTTTTCTTCTTCAAGTCGCTCTCCCAGAGGACGGTGTCCCCGCGTGTGGTCGCTGCCGCTCTGTGTGCGTCGTCATCCTACGGCCCTGCCAGTTTGGGTTGGGTCTTTTGTATGGACGTTCACCCATTAATCGTTCAGGCCTTTGCTTCGTTGCACAGGAGAACGGGGAAAGGCCGTCCCTGAGACGCACACGAATGAAAGAAAACAGCCACCACGTCAGTACTGGAGAGAAACCCCTTGCGGCTCCCTGTGCCTGCCAGCATCTGGGGTCCCCACGGCCGCCCCGAGGCTGCCAGTCAGGCGGCCGGGCCCCAGCTTCGCCTCCTGACCTGCTGTTAGCAAGTCTTCCGAGAAGCCTCCTCTGCCCAGTAAAGCCATTTACCTCCCCACAGCCCCCTTCCCGGGGTGGTTTAGGCCAGTCCTGGCGGATCTTCATTCCCATATGTTGATTGTTCGGGATCGAGACTCGTTCTGGTTTCTCTGCAGACACGTTGCAGGACACATGGTGACGCTGTGTTCGTGGCTTATTCAAACCTCAGGAAAACCCCAGCCCCCTGCCCAGGGGAAGTCCTAACAGGGCATCCTTGAGGAGCCACCTCCTGGCCCGGCAGGTGACCCAGGGAGGCGGGAGGGAAGAGAGGATGCGCCGCCTTGCCCACTAGATGGCTCCTCTCAATGGGTAACAGGGAGAGGACCGTCCAGCCCAGACATCTCAGAAGACGGAAAAATAAGAGTTCATTCCAGCTAAAAATACAACCATCTGCCTGTGAAGAGCCTTGCTCGGCGCTGTCATGTCCACACCCAAAGCAGGTTAAAAACTGGCCTGAACAGATGATTTCTTTCTATAATTACCGGGTCCCCCCCCACCACCAAGGCTCCTCCTCGGCTGCCTCTTTGCCCTGCTGGCAGCCCCCTGCTGTTTCCGGCCACCCCGTTGTCACTGCCCACCTGGCCACCACCCTGCCAGCGTAGGGGCCAGCCCACAGCCAGCCCTCTGCTCAGGCTGGGACCCCCTCACCCCCTGCTGGGAGTCAGCCACTGGGCCTGGGGGGCGTGCGTCAACACCACCTGGGGAGAGGGCCAGCAGGAGGCCACCCCGGCCTTGTCACCCCCACTAGCAAAGAAAACCGAATCCCACCAGGATGTCCATAATCACCCATCTAATGAGGAATTTTGATGCACCATCCTCCTGTGTCTTGGTGCAGATGCAGTGAGATGTGTACCCCAGACCCTGTGGCGGGGAGGGCACCTTATGGACACTCCCTGTCTCGAAAGAACTTTGGTTGAACATAAGACCTTCAGAAACACCGCAGACTTTTGGCTCCGGCAGTCTTACTCTGGGGAACGTGTCTGTGCGAGTCCAAGATGTGAAGGAAGGAGGTTAACACAAAATGTTCGCTGCAGCAGGGAAAACCACACCGGGGACCCGGCTCAGTGCCGGGATGCTCCACGGCCATGACGCATATTTACGAGACATTTTAAAGGATGACGTCACAGATGTCAGTGTTAATTGGTAACAATGTTCAGAGGAGTCTGAGCGGGAAGAATGTGAGTATGTTGGAGATGCCAGATGCCGACACGAGGTGTTAGAGGGTGGGCTGAGCTGGGGGCATGTGTTAAGGGTGATTTTCTGGGTGGTGACACTGATAGTGGTCTCCTGATCCTTTTCTGCATTTTTCTAAGCTTTCATCAATAAACACAAGCGCAAGGAAATGATTATGGTTTCCAAAGACCATTTCAAGGGGAGTAAGGGAATACCCAAGACCGGGCACGGTGGCTGCCCCTGGGGAGGGGGCTGGGGTAGGCCTGCATGCTGGGGGAAGCCTCGCCTTTCCATCGGTCCTCTCTGGAGTCTTCCGAGTTTTGCACCAGGCTCTTATTACCTGTTAAAAGAATAAATAAAGGAAGATTTTGCAAAGGAGACACAGAAGGAAACACTAAAGCACAGGAGGCGAGGGGAGAGCCGGAGGGAGAGCCAGGAAAGTGCTTTCTCCTCCCAGGTTAGGACTGGAGGTCTGCTCTGCCCTCTTGGGCCCAAAGCCCATCCCAGGGCACCGCAGGACCCCGCTGGTCCCGGGTGACTTCACTCAGGAAGGGCTGCTCCATCTGCTTCAACTCTGGTCAGGAGTTGGGTCAGTGTCTTTCCCAGGAATAAAGGCAGGCGGGCCAGGGGGTGGGAGGGGCTCCCGGGGACATCAGTGTGGGCGTCTGAACCAGGACTCTCATATCTCATGGGTTCAGAGAGTTGAGCCCAACACATGAATAACGAATGGGTGAGGCTTACCCCAACTTCCCAATCACCTATGAATTAGGAGAACCATCTGATTGGCCTACTGTGCTATAGGTCAGGAGAATCATTTAGACAACGTACTGAAGTTTATTCGTTGAGGTACTTTTTCAGCTTCCACATCAGCTGCTGCTTCAGGTCCTCACTACCCCTGAACAGTCTGTTCAGCATCTTGTCATCTCCGGACTTCAGATCCCTGATGATGCCCTTGCATTCATCCAAGAGCTTTTGCTTCTTATCAGCTGGCAGCTCCATTAGGGCCTGAGGAATTGGCTTCGAGAGTCTGCTAATCCATGCATCTAAAGGACCCCAATCCGCCTCCTCTAAAAACAAGGAAGGTTGAATTAGTTGGGCCTTATGCGTGCACGAAGGCCTGGGTTCCTGCTGGGAGCACGCCCGCGGCCGTGACGAGTGGGCACATTCCCGAGCAGGCCAGCACAGCCTCGGCCTCGTGTCCCTCCACCCACAGTCGGGGGGCAGAGGTTTATGGGGACTGCGGTCCATTAGGCTCGGATAATTGACACCCAGCATGCCCTTCCCTAAGCTCTGCCCTCCCAGGTGCAGCACGAGGAGTCTCCTCGCAGCTGCGCCAACTGAAGTCTTCCCCAGGGCCTGGAGGTTTCCTGCCTCCCGCAGAACCCTCTCGTCTGAAAGCAGAGCTGAGAAGCAAGTGCATTTTCAAGGAGCATCATCTCCGTGGTGGGGCTGGGTCTTCCCCATCATCGCTCTTTGTCCCTGAACTTTGGAAATGTCAACTGAAAGCACGTGCTTAAGGGACCCTGGGCACAGAGGAGACCTGTACTCTGGAGGCCCTGGTTGTCCACGCCAGCCCCCCAGAGTTGTATGGTGATAATCATCCAATGTAGGTTACCTGCTCCTACTCTTCCCGTGACCCCAAAGGGGCATAATCGACATTTTTAAAGGAAAATTTAGGACCCAGTTTCAGGTGCACGACTTGGGGACTCGAGGGCTGTGTCGAGGGACGGTTGTATCTGGTCGGGTGGGCCGCAGGTTTGCTACAGGAAGGCGCCCTGGGGCGGGGGAATCACACTCGGGTGCCCTCTGGGGCCAGGCAGGAATGAGGGCGGCTCAGAGAGCCCGTGGGTGACCGGGAGCTGGGTCCCTGCCTAAAGGATGTGGCTACCCCTCGCCGGCCCACGGCTACCCCTCGGATGAGAGGTTTCTTCATTAAAAATCCCATGATTCTTAAACATCATGACGAGATGTTAATGGATGCAGCTCAGCCACTTAGTGACGCTGAAAGGGCAGAGCCTGGACAGGGGAGACGCTGGGGTCACGGTGGACAAACCTGGCAAGGACCCCCTGAACCAGAGGTCGTGGCGGGCGTCCCCAGGGAGGCCCCGTGGAGGTCACGTGTCCCTGAAAAGGGGCCATGAGCCGGGCGCCCCCCCTCCGAAGGTCTGGGACAGGAAGGGACCGTTGACGCGAGAACCAGCAAAGTCCCGATCGAGCGCGGGAACGGAGAATAGTGACGCGTCGGGGTTGGTTGCTGACTTGTGACAAATGCACCGCAAGGACCCAAGATGGGAATTTGGGGGAACGGAAGCGGCTGAGGGGTTTGGGGGGTTCCCCGCACGGTCCGCCAACCGCTCTGTGCTTCCATGGCCCGGTCCAAGTGAAGGTTTCTCTGAAAGGAGACGCCGGGGCCAGAGGGGCCCGGGCCTGGGTGGACCCCACCAGGAGGCGGGAGCCTGCAGCCTCCCAGGAGGCCCAGCGTGGACGCAGCTGGAAACCCGCTCCTCCCCGGGACGCAGCCAGGCCGGCCTCGGGCCCGGAGGCAGAACGCGGCCCCGGCCAGGCTGCCCCTCGGCTGCAGAGGAAGGAGGACCCGGGAGGGGAAAGCAGTCGTTCCCAAGGTCTGCTGAACGTCCCCCACGACGCCGGAGAGACGCTTCGAGCCGGCGGCAGGTGCGCTCCTCTGCACCTGGACGGCTGTTGCTGCTCCGGCCTGGGACCGTCTGCTCCCGGACCCGGCGGTCTCTCCCCACGAGCAAGTGGAGAAGGGCCCCCTCGGCCGTGCCAGCCTCCCCCCGGCTCCCTCTGCAGGGACACGTGATGGTGCCAGGGCAAGGAGGCTGGCGGGGACCCAGCACAGCCCCACTGTCGGACGCTGGGACACGTCCCTGCGGGGAGAGGCGCCCCGGGTCTGCGTGGACACGTGCCATTTGCAAGGATGCCCGGATTCCTGAGACATTCACACTCAAGCCCGTGTTTCCCATAGGATGAGTTAGGTACACGGAGACCGTGTCACAGAAGCAACCTCAGCTCAAAGCATCGCACACGGGTCACCCTTCCGTGGGGTCTCTGTGGTGTCAGGGGCTGTTTGTACGACACTCTGGAGCCTGGCTGCCCCCCGCGGAGCTTGCACTTACCAGCAGTTTCTTTGGGTTTTTCTGCAAAGAAATCCCAAAACCCTTTGTCCTGCTTTTTAGCTATCTTCTTTCTCCTCTCCTCAGCAATGGAGCAGAACACCATCATGATGTCGTCTTGGACAGGTTCCTTGGTGAGCCTGTAAGGAAGCATTTCAAAGGGAGAGTGTTAACGAGCATCGGAGTATTTCCGCCCAAACGCTAGTCCTCCTAGAGTCGAGGCCGAGTCTCGCGTGGACGGCAGCAGCTCGGCTGGAGCAAGGCCAGGACGCGCGTCCCCCGGTCACCCGTGGAGGCCAGTGTGCCCTCCTGGCGTCCGCGGCCTTCTGCTGGCTCCCGCATCCCCGGGGCCTGGAGCCTGGCGGGGGGCACGACGGCCCGGCCTCGATCCCGGCCCTGGGACAGGGCAGGGGAAGGCGCTGGACGCGGGGACCGCGTGTGCCCGCCCTGGGCCCCTGAGCACACTCGCCCAGTCCTGCGTGTGAAGTGCAGACACACCAGCTACAGGCTGGGCTCCCGAGGGTCCGAGGGGATCGGAGGCGGGCACCCGGCGGGGGTCAGGGTGGCCCTGGAGGATGTTCTCTCAGCCATACACGCTTCTGGCTTTTGTAGGAGCAGCCCCTCCTGATGCCAGTGGGGCTCCGCATGTGGGCTGCGAAGGCAGGGCCAAGTGACCCGGGAAGGGCCGCGACCCGAGAGGTGACACAGCCGCGGAAATGCAGGGGGTTGCACGTCGGGACAGACGGACCTTTGCAACGATGAGCTTTGAGGAGCTCCCTGAGGTCAGGAAGCTGTTGGCCACATGGGTGGGAAGCAGGCAGGCAAGCGGGGCACAGGCAGCGTGGGCTCTGCCCAGGTGGGGCGCGTGGGGAGCACAGCGCTGACGGGCCACCTGACGGGCCCCGGGAGTAAAGCCCAAGAGGCCGGGAACTGCTGCTTCTCCCCCGGCTTCAGCTGGACCCCAGGCGGGAAGGGCCCCTCCCTTCCATGACCCCAAGTCCTCAAGCATCCCTGAGGGACCTCGACTCAGCGGGGGGCAGACCCTGTTGCTCAGTAACGTCTGCTGACATCTTTCCCCCCAAGGGTCTTCCAGCACCAGGCTCTAAGGCGACGGTACCCTCCCGGTCCTGGGAGAGAACCCGGAGCCCTTACCACAAGTCTGCGGGTCTGCGGTGTGGCCACGGGCAGGCTCCAGGGCTTCTGTGCAGTCCTAGGAGGGGTCAGAGCATCCCGCACTCTGGCCCCCGCAGTTCCTGAGGTCCCAGGGTCTCCACAGTGCACGGGACTCCCTGCCCGCCTTGCCACGTATAGCCACGATGCGGGCTGAGCTGCTGCATTTGCCCTGGAGCTCACAAAGCGCCACCCACATCCCCCCAACGTGTCTGCTTGACCGGTGGGGTGTGGAGGCCGCGCAGGGTGCTCCAGGGCCTGGAGGAGGTTGGGTGCGCCTGCCCCGCCCTGGCTCCCTGCGTCCCGGACCTGCCAGGACACCCGTGGCGCCCCGGCTCCTTTCCCCCCACTGCAGCCCTGGCGCAGAGTCCAGGCCCATCCGCCACCCTGGAAGCGAGCCGCCGGGACGGGCGAGCCCCGTGCACACACAGGTCACAGTAATGCACTAGCGTCCTAACAGCAACCGGACTGCACCTGGCGCGAGTCACCGAGAGAGGAGGGGGCGCGGGGTGTGACTTGGTTTACCCAGTCCCAGGTGCTGCGCAGCTATGCCAATAAAATGAGTTTTGTGTCAAACACTACTGCATTTCGAGTATTGAGAACCCACGGGTCTCATTTCACGGTAGGTCCCTTGGTAGAGCGACGGTCCTCCCGGGTCCCCGCTGTGTCGTTCACACCCGGCTCATGCCGGCTTTCTGGCCGTCCGCTGTGCTGGGGAGCAGGGAGACCGCGGGCCGTCCTGGCAGGCCCTCTGGAGGCTGCGGTGAGCTGCCCGCTGCAGGCTCCCAAGGAGCCCACCATGGGCTGTGGGGCTGGCTGCCCGGGCGCTGCCCTCACCGGTGGGGAGGATGCACCCGCACTCACACTGCGTGGCGGGCAAGGAAATGTGCTAAAGGGGCAGGAGAGGCCCCGTCCCCCCCAGTGTCCCTCAGGGAACCTAGCTCCCCAGCTGCTCTGAATGACTTCCCAGAAGCGCCAGGGGCTAGGGAGGCCTCGTGGTGCAAATGGCACCCCCGGGCCCCCGGAGCCCAGCAGGGCCGCGCAGGGCACAGGCCAGGGCTGCGCAGAGCTGGGGAGCCAGCCGGTGTCGGGCGGTGGACGCGGCCCACCTCTGGCTGGGTGCAGGGGCTCCCCACCGAGGCCTCAGTGCGAGACACCCCTGGGTGAAGCTCCTTGGGGCCTCATTAGCAGGTAGAGCATCAGCCGACCCCGCGGAAGGGCTGGGACCCGGGGCCCGGGGCCTCGCTGAAAGCCCGGCTCCTGACTCGTGACTTCACCACGCGGGGCGGGAAGCCGGTGCTGCGTCTCCCCACTCCTCGCCTGCCGTCTGTACCGCAGGGACGCGGGGGGACAGGCCCAGGGTGGGCGGCACCTCCCCACGGCGCACCTGTGTCGCCAGCAGGTTCACACACAAACGGGCTCTGGGCCCAGAGAGCCCCTCTGCTGCCCGGGGGGCGGGGGGGGCAGCGCCAACTGGTGGCCCCGATGTCACCAGCACCAGGCTGGGGTGCTGCACCGCTGGTTCCGGGGAGGAGGGAGGTGAGCCCACCCGGGAGCGCAGCGCGGCTTCTGAGCTGGACCAGGTGGTGCGAGGAGGGGGAGGCTCCGGGGAGGAGGTGGCTCTGAGGAGGGGAGGCTCGGAGGGCACCTGGCCTTGTGGAGCCCGGATGCGCTCGCCCGTGGCCTCAGGCCCGCCTCTTCTCTGTTGGGCTCTATAGGGTCCTGCCCTGTGGCCCCGGCTCCCGTGGGCCTGTCTTCTTCCTTGGCAGGCCGGGGCACATGTCCCTGCGGCCCTGTGGCAGCAGCCCTGACTCCTGACAGACTGGGGGTGGCTGGTGCTGAAACCCCAGCGTCCACGGCCATCTGCGCTGACTTGTCCTGACCAAGCGCAGGGCCGCCCTGACCCCTCGCCCTAGGGGAGCAGGTGCCGCCTCCCTGTGCCCCAGGCCCTGGCTGAGTGGCTGTCCCTGCCCTCCCAGCTGTAGGGAGGTCACTCTGCGACCTCTCGGCGTCTCCCCGTGTGTTCTCATAAAGGCTAACTTCCAGCCCCCGGGGAATCTTTACCATCTTCCCATCCCCAGGACCTTCCGGTGGGCAGGCCGGGGTGCTGACACCCGCATCCTCCTAGGAGGCCGCCCTGCTCACCCGGAGGGGCGCACAGCCCGTGACCCTGGAGCTCAGGCACACCCGGCCACTGCGGACACCCCACTCGGCGCCAGCGCCCTGAGTCCCGCCCCCGGGGTCGCAGCCCACTAGGCCGCCTGTGTGCCTGGGCCGTGACTCGGCCTCTCCGTGCCTCAGCAGTTCATACGGGCCCTGGACACCTGGCGCCGGGGGCGGGCCCCGCAGCCCGTAGGTCTCCTGGCACCGCGCCCCGGGCGCTGGCCTCTCCCGTGGGTGCCCAGACCCTGCACCTGCCGGGCCGTGACCCCGGGGATGCAGGCAATGGAGGCCTGCACTCCCCTCGCCTCAGGTAACCCTCCCAGTGCGTCCCCCTTCCTCGCACCCTCCTCCAGCCCCCGCCTTCTGATCTCCAATCACCTTGGTGCCATGGCCACCACCGCTGTCGCCACCAGCAGCACCACAAATTGCTGCTCCACTGGCATCTGCTTCAGCAGTGTTGTCATTGTCTGCTTCAGCATCTCCAGTAATGTGTCCTGAACCCTTGTCCACGGCGGTTTTTCCTCTTCTGCCCTCATCTTCGCTTCCTTTGTAGGTGCCGACGTCTCCATCAAGTTGCGCTGCGCCGTCTTTGCCTCCACCGGCTTCCCCTCCTGCGCCATCCCCATATGTGTTAATTTACTCTGCAGCCACACCATTGGCATCACTCCTATCATGATCAATATCAACACCATCATCATCTGCTTCTTTGGAGCATTTTTCATGCTCTGCTTCCCTGGAGCCTTCTTACTGCTCTGCTTCTCTGCAGCCTCCTCCTTTGCCTCTGCTCCTCTGGAGCCTCCTTCTTCACCCCCTGCTGCTCTGCAGCCTCCTCCTTCGCTTCTGCTCCTCTGGAACCTCCTCCTTTGCCTCTGCTCCTCTGGAGCCTCCTTCTTCACCCCCTGCTGCTCTGCAGCCTCCTCCTTCGCCCTCTGCTCCTCTGGAGTCTTTGGCCTCACTCTAGGTGGCCTTAGCCTCTGCCTCCGGACCGGGGCTGGCCTAGAGCCTAGAGCCTGAGGGCTCTCCTCCTCCCCATGCTCTCCCTGAGGGCAGTCCACCACACCCACCGCCTGCTGGCACTCCAGCTGGCACTCCATCGGCACCTGCAACCCCAGCCCTCTACCGCAGCCTCCGCTCACTTAAGATGAGCTTACTTTGGACTTTCCTGAAAGGCCAAGAGGCCTCTCTCCTTGGCCTTTGATGCCGGATCTCTGAGCCTTGGGCCCACAGAAGCCCCTCCCTCCATTCATTGGACTGGGGAGAGCTCAAGGTGCTGAGTTAATATTTGCTAAATGTTTGGCCAAAGTCCAACATCAGGGGCTTTCCACGAGCTCCCCACTTCCGTCCTGGCAGCATTTGTCTCTGGGTTTGAGAGCTTCAAAGGCTAAGGGTGGGCTTTACTCCTAGGGTGTCAAGGGAAGGGGTGTCCAGCTTCCAGGACTAAGCTGGGGTTGGGGAACCTCTAGGGAGGGTGCAGAGGTGTGTGTGGAGGGACGCAGGGAATACACTACGGGGAGTATGGAGAACACCCCCTTTCCCCAGCCACACACGCACGCATCCCCCCCCGCCCCCCATGAACCGAGCCATCGGCGGGAGAACGACCCTGGAATTCTCCAGCACGGAGACGCCCCCACGGTGGGAGCTCCTGGGAGAGGGGCGCCCCGCAGTGGCCGGAGCTCTGTTGGGGCGCCGCAGCCTTGGGAGCTGCCTGGGGTCTCCCCTTGCCCCCACGCCCCTTCCCGCCGGCAGCTGGCTGTCCCTGCTCCCCTGGGGGGCACCCACCGGACCTGAGGCTGGAAGGCGGCGGGGAAAGGGGTGCCGTGGGCGCACATCCCTTCTCAGGCCCCCTTTCTGCCGGGACAGCAGAGACTCCGTCCGTGTTCCCCCAGGGCTTCCCGGCTGGGGCCTCAGGTGCACGAGGCTCCGTCACCCCCACGCGCGGCCCTGAGCAGGAGGACTCCAGGGGGGAGGCCTGGGCGGATAAACAGGCGGCGTCTGTGCGGCTTCCGTGGGTCGGGTCGTCAGCGATGCGAGGGGCGCCGTGTCCCCCAGGCCCTGCTCCGGCCACGGCTGCTCCCCCGTCCCCCTGCCTACGCCGGACCCGCCACCGGGGTTCCCTTGGCAGCTGCCCTCAGGCTTGGCCGCGGAGCCCACGGAGGAGCCAGCCCGGGGCGAGGCCCGCAGGCCCGGGGGCACCTGCCTGGGGGGCGGGGCGGGGTGGCTCGCGGGAGCCAGGCATTTCCGTCGCGCGAGCTCCTCAGAACATCTCCAGGAACCTCGCAGACGACAGGCCACGCGGTGGGACCAAAGCCACTTCCAGTGACGCCGGGGAGCCCCAGGCAAGGCCGAGGCGCAGGGAGCTCGGACGCGGCGGGCACCCCGTGCCCCACTCCCAGCGCCGGGCGGGGACCCCGCTGCTTCCCCCGGGGCCTCTGCTGCGCGCAGGGGAGGGCGCTGCTCTGCACCCCCCCCCCCCAGCAAGCACGGAGCCCCGGGGCGCAGCCTGGCCAGAGTGCGCCGGGCCTGCAGGAAGCCCCCGCGGACCCTCGTGTGTGTGGATCTGCGCAGATGGGGTGGGGGGCAAAGGGAAGGTGTCCTCCGGGCCAGAGCCCTTCAGTCCTCTGAGCCAGATCACGCATTGATGTCATATCCTGCCACATTGCTGAATTCCTGTATGACTTCTAGCAATTCTGGGGTGGAGTCTTTTGGGTTTTCCACCTAGAGAATCATGTCATCTGGGAGGAGTGAGAGTGAGCTCTTCTTTGACAATTTGGATGCCTTTTCTTTCTTTTCTGTTGGCCGATTGCAGAGGCTGGGACTTCTACTGTGTTGAACAACAGAGGTGAGAATCAACATCCCTCGTGTTCCTGATCTTAGGGGAGGGACTCTCAGTTCTTGCCCATTGAGAACGACGTTCACTGTGGGGTTTTTATAAATGGTTTGGGTGATATTGAGATATGTTCCCTCTAACCCCACACTGTGGAGTGTTTTCATCAAGAAAGGTTGCCTTATTTTATAAAATGCTTTTTCTGCATCAATTGGGAAGATCCTATGGTTCTTGTCTTTTCCTTTATTAATGTGATCTGTCGCGTTGATCGATTGAACCACCTTTGCAGCCCAGGAATACATCCCACTTGGTTGTGATGAATAATCCATCCAAGGTATTGTTAGTTCCTTGGTTAGTGTCTTGCTGAGAATTTTGACATCCTTGTTCATCAGGGATACTGGTGTGTAATTCTCCATTTTGGTGGGGCCTTTGGTTTGGGGATCGAGGTCATGCTGGCCTCATAAAACAAGTTTGGAAGTTTTCCTTCCATTTTTATTCTTTGAAACAGCTTCAGAAGAATATGCACTTGTTTTTCTTTAAATGTTTGGTACAATTCCCCTGGGAAGCCGTCTCTTCTCTGAACGGTGGAACGCTTGATCTGTTCCACCTTCCTTCACTGTCTATATCATTGTTTCTGCGCTAATCTTTATTAATTCTCTTCTCCTGTTGTGTTTGCTGTTCCTTCTCCAGCTCCTTTAGATGTAAGGTTAGGATGTATATGTGAGACTTTCCTCATTCCTAAGAAAGCCTTATATTGCTATGTAATTGCCTCTTAGGAATACCTTTGCGGTCCAGATTTTCAAATGATTCCATGAATTTTTTGAATACTTTAATTTCCTGGGAGATGCAATCCAGACTTTTTATACCCATTTAGGATTTGATCCTGCCTCTGCCCTCCGCAGCCTCTGACAGCTGTGTGAAAGCTCTAGGCCTTCCAGGCCGAGAAGGGATGGCCGCCCTCAGAACTCTCGTAAAGGGGCTGAAGCAAAGAAGTTTGAGAGCTAAGCTGCTCTGAGGGGCCCTCCTACGCTGCGCTGCCTCCCCACCCACACGCGACCCAGGAGGGGGAAGGGAGGAGGGTACGAGGCCGCTGTCACCAGGTCCCCGGGAACCAGCTTGGCAAAGCATCCGAGGGGCTGCCCAAGGTGCGAGGACGTGATCTGCCTGCAGAGCCTGCCCAGCTGCACGGCAGACACGGATCCCAGGGGAAGGCTCCTCTGATGCGTCTCGGCCCGAAAGCGACAGGCTGAGCAGACGTGAGGACTCCTAAAACCCACAACTGCTTTGAGACCAACTCCCTTTTTATGTAAAACAGAAGAAAAGGGGAAAAAAGAAATAGGTCTGTTTACTCTTTCTCCACATTGAGCTTAATGTTGTAGAAGCAGTTTTATGAACAGGCCCACAGACCATCATCTCTGCGGCATTAGTTCCAATCGCATTATTGCCTAATCGCAGAGCACTGGAGTGTGTAACGTGGGAGCTGCCATCAGGCGGGACACGGGGGAAGGAAGGTTTTCACGCAAAGCCCAGGGTTCAGGAAACTGGACCAAGAACAGCAGCAAGGATCCAGCTTCCCCCCAGCTGCCCTCTGGGATATCCCAACCGTCCACGTCAGGGAGGCAGCAGAGAACACAACGTCCTCAGGTGGCGCCTTATGCTCCCTTAGAGCAGAACCTCACGAGGAGATGCAAGTCCAGGAATGCTGGGTCATCCAGCAGCTACCGTGTCTGTCGCCAGGTGCATGAGCGGCAGGGACACACAGGTGAACGAGGCTCCTTTCTGAACACAAGGCAGCTGGTCTCCTGAAGGAGGCCCGTGTGTCAGCAGAACTCGTTGATGGAGACACCTGGAGGAGGTTTCTTCCAAAACAGGAAGCCTAGCCCCGAATCCCTAAAGGACGGGGCGGGAGGAAAGGAAAGGGGCAGCGAGGCCACTAGGTCCCCGCCAGCACTTGCCTCCCTTGGGTGTGACCGACTTGTTGAGAACGAGCTTCTGAAGAAGCCAGTGAGGGGTGGCAGGGAAGCAGGAGGAGAAGGGAGAAGACAGCAAGGGCGTGATTCCCAGTGAGCGGCACATTGGGGCGGACCCTTGGGAGGCTCCGAAGGATCCCTTACACCCCAGAGTTTGACCTGCCTCAAGGCAGAGATGGAAAGGGTTTCTTCCCCTACAGCGGGCACTCCTGTCTATGGGCTGCTCCAAGTGAGAAGATACTCTCCCCTCACAAGGAGGAGGCTCTGGGGCTCCAGCACATCCCACAGAAGGTTGTGGGTGTGGTCTGTGAGCCAAATCCCAGATGGTTGGGGAGAGGGGGGTGTGGTAGAAGAAAGGGACCCCAGGAGATCAGCTGGCCAACACCCAGTGTGTGCACAGACGGACTCACCTTGGCAATGAGATATGGGTGGACGACTGGCTCCACACCTGGCCATAAAACTCCAGGCCATAAAGCTCCAAGCGCAACTGGCAACACACCTGCTCCCTTTCTACTTAGTGCAGGTTTTCCAACTGGATTCTTCCTTTCCAAATCATGTAGGCGACCCTAGGACCTTCGCACTTACGTATACATTTTTAATTAACGTGTCCGTTTCTACAAAACACATCTAGGATTTTCATGGACATAACGTGAAATCCATAGATCAAGTTGAAGAGAATTGACAGCTTAACAACATTGAGTCTTCTGACCCATGAACATGGCGTACGTCCCCTCGTTTCTGCGAGTCCCCGATTTCTCTCAGCAGTGTCTTCTAGGTGTCAGTCTACAGGACTTGCACATCTTTCACCAAATTTATCTGTCGGTGGTTAGAACTTCTGATGCTATCATAAAGTGAGTGGTTTTAACTTTAAATTTCTCACTATTGCTAGTTTAAGGAAATGCAGTGTGCTCGTTCACGTTGATCTTTTTCTTGCAACCCTATTAAACCCCCTGTATAAGTTCAATAGCTGTTTTCTTGTAGATTCCTTATAATTTTTACTTAGGTGGATACTGTCAGCAAATTCATACAGTTTAGCTTTTCCCTTTATGAAATATACGCTGGCTTATTGTTTTTTCTTTTCATGTCTTATTGCACCAACTACCACCTCCAGCATAGAAGTGAATGAAAGTGGTAAGAATGAATGTACTTGTCTTGTTCCTGATCTTATGGGAAAAGTGCTTCCTCTTTCACCATGAAGGATGATGTTAGCAGGTTTTTCACAGAAACTCTCTATCACCATGACAAAATTGTATTCTATTCCTAGATCACCATGGATTTTTACTATGAATACTATTTTTTTTTTACAAGTTTGCCATGTTTGGATGTTGGGTTTTGTCAAATTAGTTTCTACATCTATTGAGATTATAGGATTTTCCTTTTTCTTAAAAATGACTACATTGGTTTATATTCAAATGTTAAACTGTGCTTGTGTTCCTTCCTACAATAAATGCCACTTGGCTGTGATATATTCTTTATGTTTTGTTGGATACAAGTTGCTAAAATCTTAAGAACGTTCACATCTGGGCAGCCCGGGTAGCTCAGTGGTTTAGCACCTGCCTTCGGCCCAGGGTGTGATCCTGGAGACCCGGGATTGAGTCCTACATCGGGCTCCCTGCATGGGGCCTGCTTCTCCCTCTGCCTGTGTCTCTGCCTCTCTCTCTCTCTCTCTCTCTCTCTCTCTCTCTCTCTTTCTACTGTGCCTCTCATTAATAAATAAAATCTTTTTTAAAGAAGAATGTTCACATCTAATGTGCATGAGAAATTTTAATGTGCCTTCCTCCATTCTTTTGTCTTTTCTGGTTTCAAATTAAAGGTAATGCTGGCCTCAGAATAAATTAGGAACTCTTCCCTCATCTTCATGTTTCTAGCAGAGTTTGGATTGAATTGACTCTATTTCTTCTTCAGTGATCGGTAGACTTCTGTACTAAAGACACCAGGGCATAGAATATTTTTAATGAGAAGTTGTTGGTGGGGGGGGTGGTTGTCTGTTTATTGTGTTTCATTTTGAGTAGGCTCCACACCCAGCATACAGCTTGACCTCATGCCCCCAGGATCAAGAGTCACACACTTTACTGACTGAACCAGGCAGGTACCCTGGGCAAAGGTTTTAAATTATACATTTATCTTCTTTAATAGATATTGGGACATTTGGGTTATCTACTTTTTTTCATGACTAGGCATTAGTAGTTTGTGTCTTTCAGGAAATCAGTCCATTTCATGTAAATTGTGGAGTCCTGAGTATTTTAGTACACAGGGCATTACAAGGTTTTTCCATGTTTGCTGTTGGGAGCAAGACTTATTCCAGCCCATAGGAGTCCAGAGATTTTTTTTCTACCTGCTTCTTTTCAGAAGTACTTTCAGATGCCTCAAGAATTTTCCTCCCATGCGTGACTGACTTGAGTGGAACGTGAGGACTCTGGGTGCTCCCTCTCCCTCCTTCCCTTCCTAGCTCTCTCGCTTCACACCCCCACCCCCGCCCCTCCTCTGGTAGGCTGCCTGAAAATGCCAGTCACTTTGGCCTCCCTGATTTTCCAACTCCGTCTCCTCATGTTGAGGAGAACCCTGGGCTCTGTATGGACCTCGCTCTTCCTGGAAACTCACTTACCTCATGGGGGAGGTTGGGACCAGAAATAAATATTTGGGAGCAAGTACACAGAGCTAGTAAATAAAACCGCAAGGGCAACTGGAAAGAGCTTGTGGTGGAGGCAGGACGGTGTCCTCAATATAAAACCCACAACGAGGGATCCCTGGGTGGCGCAGCGGTTTGGCGCCTGCCTTTGGCCCAGGGCGCGATCCTGGAGACCCGGGATCGAATCCCACATCAGGCTCCCGGTGCATGGAGCCTGCTTCTCCCTCGGCCTATGTCTCTGCCTCTCTCTCTCTCTCTCTGTGACTATCATAAATAAATAAAAATTTAAAAAAAAAAAAAAAATAAAAAAAAAAAAATAAAACCCACAACGACAAAGTACACACAAAAGAGACTGTGCTGTAGGAGGAGAAGAAAGACACCAGTAGAAGGAAGCTTGTCGGAGAATGAAGTTCTGGAAACCAGGGCAGGGAGAGTCTTAAGAAACTAAAGGGCTCCGAGTGTCCTTGCCCCAGAGGCCCTGGGTTTAGCGCCAGAGGGGCTTACGGGCACAATGCCACCCGTGCCATGGGCACATCCTGGGCTGTGACCTTCTATATGCCCTACATGCTTGTTTCACTGGTTTTGCCAACATGGAAAACTGGTCCCCTTCACCAGAGAAGACTCGAGGGGGGCGAGTGAATGAGTCGGGCAGAAGTGGCACAGGCCAGACTTTGAGAAGCTTGGCAGAGAAGAGGAGGAACGGGGAGCCAGGGCAGGCAGGACCAAGAGGCTGGGTGGGGAAGGGACGCCTTCTGCTCAGTATGCAAGTCTTCCGTCCGTGCGCGGTCTGAGCAAGGAAAGGCCCGGACGGGGCGAGCCTGACCTATGGCAGAAGGCGGATGACCTGGAGCCGGTCCCGGAGGTGGGGGCTTGGCCCTGGGCGGGAGGGAGGAAGGAGCGCCCGGGAGGAAGGCTGCAGATTGGAGCACGAGCAGGTCTGCAGCCCCCGCGCTGCTCGGTTCACCGCGACCGCCCGGAAGCAGGCCGCGCGGGTGTGTGCAGCGCGCAGGACCGCACCTCCGAGCCCTGCCCTGCAGCCGCGCAGGACGCCCCATCACGCAGGAGCCGCGGGCGTCTGTGCTGGGGCCCAAGGCCGCGGTCCGACCCCCTGGGCTCCCCACGCGGCGCGGCACAGACGAGACCCCAAGGACGTGCTTCTCCGGCCGCACGGAGGCAGGAGGCTCCACGGGGAGGTGCACCCCGAGGTCCACGACGCGGCGGCGGGCCCTGGGGGCAGGAGGCGGCCCCCCGAGGCGGCGGAAGCCGAAGACGGCCGATGGCGCTGGCCTGGCGCGGCTCAGGCCGGGGCACCCCGGGTCCCCGACGCACGGGCAGGGGCGGGCGGCGCTGAGCCGGGGACGCGGGCACCGGACCCCACGCGCTGCGGCGGCGCCTGCTTCGGCCTGGCCTGGCCGCGGGGTCGCTCCTCGGGACCAGTCGCCAGGGCCAGGGCCAGGGGCAAGGAGCCCACGCGCGCCCCACGCCGCCCCCGGAGCCCCGCCCCCCGGAGCCCCGCCCACGCCCCGCCCCCCGAGCCCCCGCGCGCAGACCCCGCCTCCCACGCCCTGACCCGCGGAGCCCCCTCGGGGGCGGGGCCGGCCTCCTGCGCAGGCGCGGCCGCGGGGTCGCGCGTCAGTGACGTCACAGGCGGCGCGTCAGAGCCCCGCGCCCCGAGCCCGGCTGCCGGCTGGAGCCTGCGTGTGCGGCGTCCGAGGGGCGCGGCGACGGGGACGGGGACGGGGACGGGGACGGGGAGGCCCGCGGAGCCCCCGGCGGTCGGAGGGACGCGGAGGCCGAGACGCGGGGCCGCCCCGGCCCGGCCCGGGAGGACCCGAGGATGAAGGGTAAGGGACGTGCTGGCGCGGCGCTGCGGGGGGAGGGCGGGGGGAGGGGCGGGGCTGCGCGGGGGGAGGGGCGGGGCTGCGCGGGGCTGCGGCCCCTCCTCCACCCGGCCCCGCCCAGGCGCTGGCGTCAGCATCTCGGACGGGGTCTCGGGGGCGCGCTGGGGTAACGGCGACCCTCGAGGGTTGCTCGGAAGCAGAACGACGTGAAACGCGTAGATGTGGGGGCGCGGGGGGGGGGAGGGGCGTGACCCCGGGGTCCCGGGATCCAGGCCCGCGTCGGGTCCCCGCGGGGAGCCTCCTACTCCCCCGGCCCGAGGCCCTGCCTCTCTCGGTGTCTCTCGTGAATAAACAAGCTCTTTAAAAAAAAGAAAGAAAGAAAGAAAGAAAAGCCGCGGGTCTCGGCCCTGCCAGCCAGAACTGATCACTTCTCGTTCTCTCGTCTGCTTGGATCCCGCAGGTGCCACCTACCGTGCGTTTTCCCAGAAAGAGGCGAAGGAGCTGGAGGTTCAGGTAGGGCGCGGCCGGGCTCGGCGCCGCGGGGCTGGTGTCCTTCGGAGCCTTCCTCCTCGTCTCCAGCGCGCGTGTCGGGCCCAGTCGAGGCCTGCTGTTCCCATGGCCCTGCCCGCGCTGGCCTCTTTGCCCCCCTGTCGGGTGAACTGGGACGCCCGGACCCGGTGTCGTCTCCCGCCGTGTAGGGACACTGGGCTGTGCCCCCCTAATCCTGCTGCTGAGCGCTGGCACCTCGCGAGTGCAGTTTACGGGGGACACCTGGATCCCGCGCACCTTCTTTGTCAGTTTGGCCGAAGCTCCACTGGTGACTCGTAATGAGGGACCCAACGTGACCACAAGGTCCTACGGGACCGATAGACCTTCACTTGGTTTCTTCATGAAGGAAGGCAACTTGAGTACCTAAAGGAAGCAAATAATTGTCCTGTCGCTGTGATAATAACGGTGATAGTGAACCTAGGTAGAGTCTAAAGCCGGCTGCCACCCTTGCTGTGAGCACCCTGAGGGTTAAGTGGATCCCATCTTCATAGCCCCGTCACCCCTGCTTCTCCATTACAGAGAGCTTGATGCCCGACACATCGGCCTCACGTACGTACAGCCTGGTTAGCATGTCAGGGCTTCAGGGAATGGCTCGGCCAAGAGGCAGGACTCGGGAAGACGGTGCTCCCCGGGGCTGGGGCCGACCCAGGACACAGGCGCCTGAAGGACGGGCGACCAGTGGAACTCCCACCCCGAGAGGCGGTGATGTTAGGAGTTCTCTCGGGGATCGCGCACAGCTGTGGCAGTTCTGTTGCCCACAAGTCCGAAGAGCCTGTGCTAGGTCAAGACCAGATGACACTGTGCCCTCTGTGGGGAGAGTGAGCATGGGAGGCTGGGATGCCCTGGCACCCCCTTTCTGCCGGTGATGTGCGAGCCGACTGAGCGAGCAGCCGTGATGCGTCCGTCCACAGGGCCCCGCGCAGGAGGACAGGAGAATTGCAACAGGGACGCAGCGTCCCGATTCCTACCCCCCGAGGCCCGGCCCACTCCGGGGCACCACGTGGTGCCCTGTTCCCAAGTGTTGGGATCATCTCACCCTCCAGGGCGTAGCTGGGCTCTACTCTGAGCTTGCGTTTGTCGCACTGTGAGTGAATGAATACCGTTGTCGTACGTTTCTCAGCCTTTCCTCCCTGCCAAGAGTCAGAGAAGCGTTTTATTCCAAGTATAAAGGGTCGGTTGTTATCAGGGTGTTTTTTTGTTTTGTTTTTCAATCCATACCAAAGTATGCCTCAGAGAAATAGGGTAGGAAGTTGAATTTTGACGAGGCTGTTTTGTGGGGCGGTCACGAGTCTGTACCTGAACGTGACTTTTGCATCTGGACAGCTGTGGGTAGCTGACCTGGAGCAGATGAGAGGCTGTGTGAGGCCCGGTGGGGAGGCGGGTGGTCAGGAAGGCACCCCGTCTGCGGGGTGTAGCGGGGCCCGGGATCTGGGGCTGCCCCAACCAGAGCGGTGGACAGCGAGCCGCCTTGTCCCCGTGCAGCTTCCGGGAGCGCAGCAGGCCGAGGCCTTCGTGAGAGCCTTCCTGAAGCGCAGCATGCCCCGCATGAGCCAGCAGGCTTGCGAGGACCAGCTGCAACGCAAGGCTGTGGTCCTGGAGTACTTCACCTGCCGCAAACGGAAGGAGAAGAGAAAAAGATCCAAAGGCCTGTCCGCCCGGCAGAGGAGGGAGCTGCACCTCTTTGACATCACGGCAGAGCAGCAGAGGTATGCCCGCCTTCCGGGTCCTGCTGGGCCTGGGGCGCTCCTCCTGCGTCGGCCACGAGGGGGCAGCCGGCCTTCACTTGGCTTTGAAAGCCTGTCTGGCGTCTGTCCGTCTGTCCGTGCCGTAGCTGAGGCCCCAACCATACGTGAGCCTGGCACCCCTGGCAGCAGGCCGTCTGTCTGTCAGCTTTCCTAGAGAAAGAGGACCTGATGCATCTGCACGTTACTCTTACAGCTTTCAGTGGCCCTAGACGGAGCCCTTCACTGGGGTTCTGCTGCCGGAGAACGTGCTGCCCACGCGAGCCAGAACTTTCTGGGCAGGATGCGTCCCTCTGGGGGGGGGGGGTTCCTCCCTCCAGCCCACGCTACATCCCTCCTTGGCCGTGGTTCTGCGTGCGCGTGTCTTCAGACTGTGTAGACTTGGCTCCAAGTCAGTAGCCAGAAAGCCGCCCACGTCCCTCGGGACCAAGTCAGTCACTTTGTCCGTGGCCCTTCTTGCAGAAAGAGCTGGGCTTCGGGTGGAGAAGGAGGAAGGGGCCACTGCTGCCCACGTTTTCCTGGCTGGTGTCTGCACCAGTAGAGCCCACTTGGAGTTAGAGCCTGAGGTTCCCGTTTGTCTGACCACAGTTTCCTGAAACAGGTTCCCCATGAGGCGCCGGGACCGTCATCATGACCCCAGACAAAGCCTTTGAGGTGCCCTCACCTGGTCCCTCTCCTCGGGCCTGCCCCTTGCTCACTCACCTTCCAGACGGACCCGTTACCTTATGTGGGGACGTGCACGACAGCCAGCAACTCCTGTGTACCCCCCGCCTCCCCCCGGGGTCAGCTCTTAGCACACGACCTCACAGCAGCGCTTAAGCGAGACAACCCTCATGAACGGAAGTGTGGGTGAGCACCCCCGCGGGCTGGTGTGTCGCCCTGGGTGCATCCTCGCTGCTCCGCGTCTGCGTGTTGCCTCGTGGTCTGCGGGATCCACTTGGGCGCCAGCTGTCCAGGCTGCAGCCGGCCGGCAGGAAGGACAGCGGGGCCAAGGAGGCCAGCAGCTTCCTCCCGCCGTGGCCTCGAGAGGGCTCTGGCAGTGGGAC
The DNA here is from genome assembly GCF_048164855.1 of Canis lupus baileyi. NCBI lineage: Eukaryota > Metazoa > Chordata > Mammalia > Carnivora > Canidae > Canis > Canis lupus. The sequence continues at coordinate 122,338,193 of NC_132838.1, read as the reverse complement.
CGCTAGAGGTTCAGGGCCCGAAGTCCTGATTGTAGTCAGGTTCCCCACGGTACCACCGGGATCCGACCCGGCTCGCAGTCCTTGGCCTCAGGTTACGCGCTGGCTCTTCCGATGTTCCGTCCCAAGCTCACGTCGCCTGACTCTGCTTCTCTGTAACTTTGCCGCAGGTACAATCTTTTTCTCCCTCTGCATGAGCTCTGGAAGCAGTACATCCGGGACTTGTGCGGCGGTCTCAAGCCGGACACGTGAGTTGCTCTTCCGAAGCCTTGCCCTTTGCACAGCCCCAGTCCTACGACCACAGTGAATGGCCTCGGGGCCAGCTGGCCGCACAAGTTTGCGGACTGTGTGCTCCCTTCGGGACTCCTGATGGTCGTATACTGAGGCCTCTGTTTACCTCCCAGGCAGCCACAGATGATTCAGGCCAAGCTGTTAAAGGCAGACCTTCACGGGGCTCTCATTTCAGGTAACTGGCCTGAGAGCGCGTGGTCCCCCGCACGCCCGTGCCGTCACTCGGGGGCCGCGCGGCTCTGCTCGGAGTCAGGCACGCCCCTTGTCGCGTGATCACCCGCATTGAGGGTGGGAGGTGAGCAGTTCTGGCCACTCTGTAGATCCTCTAATGGTCTTTGTGCGCCCTTCCGCACGGGACCCTCCTGCCCCCCAAGGGCACAGCAGCTGCCGGCACTGCCCCCAGCCCTGAACAGAACACAACGTCCCTTTGGTCCGTTGCCCTGCAGTTTCGAGGATCCGCTCACAGTCCCCTCCGCAGGGCAGCCCTTCCCTCGCCTCTTCACTCCTCCAGCTGCCCCCTCCCCCCACAGCCACCCACAGGTCCAGAGGGCGCCACAACCTCCAATCCCACAACAACTCCGCCCCTCCTCACGTCAGCCCCTGGCGTTCCCATGTCCGCTCTCGGTACCGGTGCGTACCCTGGCTGTTCAGGCCCAAACCCCAGGCGGGATTGCGTTTTCTCTTTCCTGAGCCTCAGCACCAAGCCCTCCCGTGTCCTCACCGAAGCTGAGCCCACACCATCTCCTCTGCATGCCTCGAGCCTAACCCCTCCCCGCGGGCACGCCGCTTCACCCCCAACAGGCAGCCAGAGGGAAGGTCTTGTCCCAAAGCTCAGGCCGTGTTTCTCTCCTTGCCGCGTCTGAAAGGCACCCGGTCTAAGCACAGCCGCCTGCTTTCTGCTGCTCACACACCAGGGTTGGCCCCGCCTCGGGGCCTTTGCACTTGTCCTCTCCCTGTGCCAGGGTTGTGCGTTCACAGACTGACCGCTTCTCGGTGTTCAGGTCCCCAAGGGCCTGCCATCGCTAAAGCTGACCTTCGTCTCCATTACCGTGGCAGTTACGTGATCAGAAAAAATCGGTTGTCTGATTTGGTCCACGTTCCCCTCCTGCTCCTTGAGAGCAGAGCCCAGAACAGCCTTGGTCCCTGCTGCGCAGGCGCCGTCCTCCCGCAGTGCCAGGCCCATAGCTGCTGCTCCGTGAACGTCCGCCGGCTACGGGGGCGCGGGTCAGGAGAGGCGAGGGGCCGGCTGCCTGTTCACCTCGCTGCTGCACAGCCTGTGGCAGGATTCCGTTGTGGCCAGAGCTCGGGAGGTGGTGGGAAGGCCACGACGGACGGGTGCGCTTTCAGGTCCCGCCAGGCTGCCTCTGGGTCTCGGTGCTGCTGGACCCCGTGACCTCTTGGCTCCACGGCCCTCCCAGGCCCCGTGGCCGCAGGCCCTCCAGGGGACGCCGCGTCAGGGCAGCCCAGAGGCTGCGGAGCCACAGGCGGGGGGGTTGGGACCTTGCTTCTCATCGTTTGGGCCCCGTCCCGCTGACGACCCTTCCCCAGCCGCCCCCACCCCGCTGGTTGTGGCTCCCCCAGCACCAGCGACGCTCAGGCCTTGAATGTGCTTCCCTCCGCAGTCACAAAATCCAAATGCCCCTCCTATGTGGGTGTCACGGGAATCCTCCTACAGGAAACGAAGCACGTTTTCAAAATCATCACCAAAGAAGACCGCCTGAAAGGTAAGTGCGTGTGTCTCGGTGACGTGGCCCGCGGCCACCCGGCTCCGTCAGCCCTGTCCTCGTGGCCCCTCGGGGCAGTTTGGCCTCCCACGTCAGCACAGATTGCAGGTCGCTGCTGACTGCGTGCCCGGCTGCGGAGGGCGCCCCTGACCCTGCCCTGTGCCTCTCCCTCAGGCGTCCGGGAGCGCGGCCAGCAGCCTCGGCCAGATGGGATCGCAGGAGGGGCCGCCTGGTGTGCTTGCAGCCACGGGGGTCTGTGTCCATGGCTGGGGCGTCCCTGCCCAGAGGCTGCTGCCCCGGAGGGTGGAGCTTAGCTAGCGCCTGCCCCTGGAGTTGCAAGACCTGGGCCTGCTGGCGACCCTGGGGCTCCGGAAGCAAGTGCAGGCTCTCGCTCCAGTGTGTTGGCACGTCCACGCCCCTTGCCCACGGGCCTGAGACCAGCACCACCCCGGGAGCTGTTCCTTCTGGAGCTTGGGCCTTTGACCCTAGAAGCTGGGTATCGAATTGTGTTTAAATCTGAATAACGGCCAAGAGCGCCTGTCGTCCCGGTGCTGCCAAGCTCTGTGGGTCCCCACTTCTCGAGCTTGCGTTCTCACGAGATGTTTTAGGGATGACGTTATGTGCCAACGTGACCTTCACTGTCGGGATTTTTTTGTCCTTTTTCCTCCTTTTCTTCCAGTTATCCCCAAGCTGAACTGCGTGTTCACAGTGGAAATCGATGGCTTCATTTCCTACATTTATGGAAGCAAATTCCAGCTTCGGTCAAGTGAACGATCAGCAAAGAAATTCAAAGCAAAGGGAACAGTGGACCTGTGAGGTCTTTGCTGCGGAGGCGACTGTGTGTGCCCCGAGGACTGGGACCGCCTGCGTGCCCTCCTTGCACGAAGAGGTGGCCGGGCCGGCTGTGGTTCTCGACCAGCGCGGCGCGTCACCACCAGAGTTAGGAACCATTCATCGGGGGGTCCCTGGGTGGCGCAGCGGTTTGGCGCCTGCCTTTGGTCCAGGCGTGATCCTGGAGTCCCGGGATCGAGTCCCACGTCGGGCTCCCTGAGTGGAGCCTGCTGCTCCCTCTGCCTCTCTCTGTGTGTGTCTATCATGAATAAATAAATAAAATCTTTAAAAAACAGAAAAGAACCATCCATCATCTGGAAAGAAACCCTGCCCTGAGCTGCGGAGCAGGGAACGCGGGGCTGCATGTGTCTGGATGGCGTCGAGTCGGTCCCGCCCCCGGGGGAGAAGAGCCTGGCAGGACCCGCACACCGTGACCTGCCTGGTGGCAGTAGTTGGGTTTTACTTCTTTTTCATCCTTTTCTGTGTCTCGTGAATGCTCTGCGATGAACCCGTCGTTGACGTCACAGTAAAACATCCACGTAGGCGCTGAGAGGCTGTTGGTGAAAGGTGGTGCCTGCTGGCGGCGCCGCTTCAGGTGCAGACAATTGCCCTCAGGCGCCCGTTCCCGAGGACAGTGGCTGCTTTAGCTCACGCCCGCCCTCGACCTCTGGCCGACTGCGGTTTCCTTTGCTGTTCCGGGAAAGCAGATGAGCGACGGCGACGTTGCCGAGGGGCTGGGGCTCGTGGGCTCTGGGAGGGAGAGCTGGGACGGCCCGGGGGCAGGGAGCCAGGTCAGCGGTGCTCCTGGTGGCCCTTCACCGGGAGCCCGGGAGCTCGGTCCACAGGGATCCGCCTTCCCGTGGCTCTTGGGCTCCTGGACTCCGGGGCAGGGGTAGGCGGACGGGGGCGGGACCGCAGCGCCCCCGAGGCTGACCCCAGGGGCGTCCCCAGCACTCCCTGCTCAGCGGAGCCCTCGCCTTCTGCGGCCGGAGGCCCGGGCTCTGGGGTCAGGCTAGGCCCGTGTGGCGGGCGCCTATAGCCCACGAGCGCGGCCCCGCGGGGCAGGCCCGGGTGGGGACGGGGTTGGGCTGGCTTCCGTGTGCCTTGCTCGGAGCGCCGCGCGCTCAGGACCGACGGCCCCTTTCGGGGAGAAGTTGTTGTGCCCCCGACCGGGCGAGGCCAGAAACATTCCTGGCCGCAAACCCGCAGCAGAGCACGGGCTGCTGCTCCCTTGGCTCCAGGAGCAGCAGCAGGGCCGGACGCGTGGTCCCTGGGTCCCGCGGGGCTTCCGCCCGGGAGGACAAACCCCCTGGGACGGGAAACGTGAACTGGGACTGGCCGGGCAGGAAGGCCTGCCTCGGCGCCTCCCAGGGCTCGGGGTCGCCGCGTCCGTGCCCACGGGGCCTTGCCCCAGGGGTGGTCGCTGCCCGGGCCGCAGCTCTCGGCCCCCGGCACCGCCTGAGCCTTGTGCGCCCACAGCCTTGCGGCACCGCGGACTGGCTGCCGAGCCGGGGTCTGTGCGCAGGGATGAGGAGGCTGCTCTGCGGCGTCACGCGGGCCTTTAGCACCTGCGCTCCCGCTGGGGCCGGGGGCGTTTGCGACGCCTGCCTGTGCCCGGTGCCCACGGCCGGGGCGCCGTGACTCCCTAACCGCACTGCGCGTGCCAGCCCTCAGCTGGGGAGGGCGCCCCTGGGTGCACATGCGGCTGCTTTCCAGAAACGTGGTGGTGCCACTTGCCTCGTGAAACCCGCTCTTGTTTGGTGCAGACTCACGTCTGCGGTGAACGGCTGTTTCCTCTGTGGGCTTCCGTCCCCTTCCCCCAAGGACGCTTGCGGAGAAGGCGCCTGCCTCTTTCTAGGATGCCCTGGGGTCCTGTGCCCTGAGGACCGGCCATCCTCCAAGGGCCCAGCCCAGGCGGACACTGGCTCTCAGGCAGCGCCCCGGGAGGCCGAGGCCCAGGGAGGTGGACGGGGCCGCTCGTGGAGGGCGTGTGGTCGTTTGCAGCCCAGGCCCCTCCTCCACGGCTGGAGCAGGACCGAGCAGGGCCGAGGCCGTGTCGGCCTCCTGCGCCCACCGTCGGGCACCGGAGACCCCGGAGGGCCGCACGGCAGCAGAGCGGTCACCTCAGGGCGAGACTCGGGAGCTGTGGGCCGGGGGGCATCAGCCCGGGACCCTCTGTTCTCCCAAATGCGAGTGGGCCGAGCGGCCAACTGCGGGGCCCACAGGACAGGCCGGAGCCTCTCCAGGGATGGTGCAGGACGGTGGGGCCGGCACGGTCGTCGCCGCGGCGCTGGCTCGGGCCGCCTAACCGCTCTGCCGTCGGCTGCGTGGACACCAGAAAATTCTTCACCTGCTGCCCCACGGCTGGACGCCCAGGACTCGGGTGGGCCGCAGGCTGGGCCCGCTGAGCGCCGTCTCCCTGGCCGCCTTGTTGCCGTGTCCCCACCTGGCCTCTGCAGCTGCGGGGAGCGCCGTCTGGCGTCTCTAACTCTTGTTAGGACAGCGGCCCTGCGGGTTACGGCGCCACCTTTAGGGCCTCCCTCCACCTCCGGCACCCGGGGCAGGAGGCCTGCAGGGAACTCGTGGGACGTCGTCGAGTGCACGTGCCGGGGCCCCTGCTGGAGCCCCTCCGCCGCCTGCAGGACGCCGTCCCACGAGCCCGGCCGGCTCCCCCCAGCGCTGGGTCAGCACCGCTCAGGAGCCCAGCTGCTGCCGCCCGCCGTCGCCAGCCCCGCTCCCGCGTCCCCAGACCACCGAGCCCCTCCGTGCCCCCGCCAGCGGGCCAGGCTCGGTCCCCTCCTGCCGCGGGAGCCTGGGCCTTCCTGCGGCCCGCGCTGCTCTGCTCCGTCACGCGGGTGAGGCCCGTGGACTCCAGATGGGGTCTGGCCGCGACGCCTGCCTGTGACGGAAGATTGGGGCTCGGGGTGACGGGTTCCAGATGCTGGGAAAGATGGTCAGAAGGGCTCATCTCAGGTTCTGAGGAGGAAACAGTCACATTCCCCAAAAAAGCCATAAATTACGGTAAAGAGCTTTCTTTCTGGACAATGGCTTTTGTTTTAATTTAGTTTGCATTTCTTCGCCATAATGCCTAATTAGGACATCTGTTAAATGTCTATAATATTAATTTAATGGGGGGGGGTTCCTAATAGAACTGTTCTGGAATTGTCCGTTTAATTAACCTCACGGGCCCCTAATGGATGTCTTAAATAGGCGTCATTAACACGAGTGCTAGACAAATTAGAATTAGAGTCAATAACATTCTTGGTAATTTTTCCTGAGCCGTGAAGGACGCGCGGTGCTAAGTAGACCCGCAGAGGCGGGCGCACAGGGCGGTGTGGGGCTGGGTCCCCAGCAGGGTCCGGAACCGACCAGGCCCCCCCGAGGGGCCCAACCCCCGTGGCCTGGCCTCCCCTTGGTGCACCTGCCACCGCGGAGCCGGAGGGCTGGAGGGGGGGCGGGGGGCCGGCGGACGTGCCTTAGTGGGGGCGCACCGCGTTGCCCCCACCCTGCACGGAGCAGGTGCGTTGCTGTCCCAGAGCCAGCGCTCGCTCCCCGTGGGCACATCTCCTGTGGCCTCTCGGGGCACCTGCCGTGGCTAAGCCTTCACTCCGTCCTGAGGCGTCTGTGTCCCCCGCCCCCCACCCCATGGCCACAGCACAGCCCGGGGCCTTTGTCACCGTCCTGCTCCAAGCCCACACGTGGGTCTGACCCGGGTCATGGCCCCCCCAGGGTCCCGCCCCCCAGACCCACCCTCTTGAGTTACAGCGACCACAGCGGCCTGCCCTCCCTGTCCCCTCCATCCCCTCCAGCTTCACCCATGGGCCCGGTGCGGGCGACCTGCCTGGGAGGTTGACCTGCCTCAGGAAACCCGAGCTCAAGGCCCCCCTGACCCCTGACCTCCATTTTCAGCCCCGAATGACGTGATTCGGGGAGTGTGGTGGTGGTGACCCATGCATTTGATGCATTTAACCTGCAGGAGCTGAGCCCTGCAGGGGGTGCAGCCCCCCTTCCCCCCTCCCCCCCTCCCCATTCCCCAGTGTGAGCTGAGATGGAAAGCACCCTCCTGGCTCTTTGTCTCCCCAGGACGTCTGACCCTAACGCTGTTCCGGTCACGCTGCCGGCCCAGGAGCGCAGGGTCACACCTCCTCCTGCCTCTGGGAGGGTCGGCGCGCTCGGCGTGGGCTCGTCCCCAGGGACCCGCCAGCCCTGGGTGCAGGAGGCAGGGACCGGGTTCCAGCCCGGAGAGCCCACCTCCGCGGCCTCCCGCAGGGCACGGAAGGGTCCCCTGGCTCGTCGGGGAAGCCCAGGTTCCCGCTGTTTCTCTGCGTGTCTTACTCCTACTGGAAACGTGGGTGAGCAGAGGAGCCCGAGTCCGCAACGTGGGCACCTGCCCAGCATCCCGACGGGAGCGTCTCCCACCCGTCGTCTTGCTCCCGCCGCGGCCTGCCTCTGCCTCAGGTCACCCTCTGGGCCCCCTCTGCGCAGGGAAGCCCCCGTTTCTGGAGAGGCCCCAGGTCTCCGCTCCGGTTGCAGTCGGCCCAGGGCGGACTCTGGCCACGGGGCTCCTGCGCGTCCGTGGTGTAGGGGGACGTGGGGGGAGGAGAGTGAGAAGGGCCACCTGGGGCTCAGCTCCCTGCGGAGCCCTGAGTCCAGGGCCAGAGCTGCGGATCCAGTCGCAACAGGCAACAGACGGGGGAGCTCTATGTTCTCGTCGCTTCTGAGCGCGGTGCACCGGGGTCGGTGCCGAGCATAAGCCACGCTGACCTGCACACGGCCTGACTCGCCACGGAGAGCTTGGCCCCCATTTCTCGGTGATTTGGGTTTATCACGGCGACAAAATTACTTCTGGACGTCTCATCCCTCATTTTCGAAATTAAAGTCTCCGGGAAAATGTGAATTGAGTTGGTGAAGTTCGTATATACGTAATTTTTAACAAGTGGAGCGCACAAGCTCCTTGGCGCGTGAACACTTAGGAAGCACCTGCCAGGCGCTATTCTGAGCGTTTGGCATGCTTTGTCCTCCCAGCTACCTGATGAGGTCAGTGCTGTCTTGTTCCCATTTTGCAGATGAGGACATGGAGGCCCAGAGGAGTGAAGTCAGGGGCCAGAGCGAGCTGGGAGCTGAGGCCCTGCAGCTTGGCCCCAGAGTATGGGACAAATACGCTGGCACAGGGAGCCCCCGAGCCGCTGGCCCTCCCCGAGGCTCTGCACCCACCGACAGTCTCCCTTGTCGCAGCCTCTCGGAGCTGGGGCTCTCGGCTCCACGTGTAAAACCCCAACGGCGCCAGAACGGCCCTCCTCGTCCTGGCGAGCGGGAGGAAGCGCCAGCTTCTCCGGCTCCGCGTCCAGTCCGGGGCCCTGGTGACCTTGAGATGCAGCTGGGATCTGTCCCTCAGGTCCAGGCGAGGGCGCTGAGGCCAGGGTCCCCTCGGGAGACGTCGGCGGGGGTGCCTGGGGCGCAGACTGTACCTTCGCAGGGAGCAGCAGCGCGGGGCAGGGGCCCAGGGACCCCGGTCCCGCCCTCGGGCCACCCGCTGTGCCCCCTCACCCTCGGGACCCCGCAGGGCCCGGCCCCACGGCAAGGATTCCCCGAATGTCAACCCCGGGCGGGAGCACGAGCCTCAGCTGCCTCCCCGCTTCTGGGCTTCCCCCTCGCCTTCCTGCGGTTTTATGGGGGGACAAAAAACAGTAACAATAAAATTTAAAAAAACACACAAGGATCCCTGGGTGGCGCAGCGGTTTAGCGCCTGCCTTTGGCCCAGGGCGCGATCCTGGAGACCCGGGATCGAATCCCACGTCAGGCTCCCGGTGCATGGAGCCTGCTTCTCCCTCTGCCTGTGTCTCTGCCTCTCTCCTCTCTCTCTCTGTGTGACTATCATAAATAAATAAAAATTAAAAAAAACCACACACACACACACAGAAAAATAAATTACTCAGGAATTTGTTTTTCATTAAGCAAGAAGGCTGGATGGGGCCTGGCCGCGGCCTCAGGAAGCCGCTCCCGGGTGCGGAGGTCTTGGGTCCAGGCGCGAGCCCCACATCAGCCCGGAGCGCTCAGGTGCTGCCCCCCAGGTCCCGCGAGACGCGTCCCCAGGGGTCCTGTTGCCGCCACACAGTCCGCAGGCCGGAGGGAAGCGGCCACGAGTCAGGGCAGCCCGGCCGAGCGCCCACGCCGCCGCACCTGCTCACGCGGGTCTGTGGGTGGCCCCGGGCGGCGCCTGCCGCATCGCTCAGAACCCACGGCCTGAGCCGGGACTAGGCCACTCGGCGGTCGAGCGAGGGCAGAGGTGCAGGGCTCGGACTCCGCCACGCTTGCCTCTCCTGTGTGACAGCGGCCTCGCTCCCAGGACCCAGGAGGGAAAAGCCTCTTCCCAAATCCCTCTTCCCCTCCCCACCCCACCCTGTCTCTCCCCCTCGCCCCTTCTCTTCCCCTCCTCCCATCTCTCCCCCTCCCCCGACTGTTCCCTCCCCTCCCCCGCTCCCCCTCCCCCATCTCTCCCCCTCCCCCCAGGCTCTCCCCCTCCCCTGACTCTTCCCTCCCCTCCCCCGCTCCCCCTCCCCCATCTCTCCCCCTCCCTGTCTCTCCCCCTCCCCATCTCTCCCCCTCCCCCCCAGGCTCTCCCCCTCCCCTGACTCTTCCCTCCCCTCCCCCGCTCCCCCTCCCCCATCTCTCCCCCTCCCCCCAGGCTCTCCCCCCCACCCCGTCTCTCCCTCCCTCTCCCCACAGCTCCCCGGGGAAGGCTTCTCTGTCTGAGTCACGCAGTGACCCGTCACCACGTGTGCTGGATCTGGACGGTCGGAAAACAGAAACCTGGACACACAGAGGTGGGAGGGGGAGGAGGGAGGAGCCCAGCGCCGGGAGACAGGGGTGGGGAGAAGGTCCGCCCCCACCCCCCACCCCTGCTAAGGCCCCGGACAGACGGACAGACGGGAGTGTGGAAGCCTGGCTCCACCGCCCCGCGTGCCTCCCGGGCGTTTCCTCGGAGCCTCGCTCCCCCCAGGCCCGGAGCCGTCCTCTCAGGTATCCCGACTGCGGTTCCCCGTGGGCCCCGGTACCTCGGGTCCCCCAACAGGGATGAAGGCGGCTCCGGGAGCCTGAGGGTGGCGGCTGGGACTTGCACCCCGGCAGGGACAGACTCAGAGGGGAACCGAGGAAGCCGCCGCAGGTAAGGCGGGGCTCAGGGCTCGTGGGGCAGGTGGCCGGCCGAGGTTTGCATGCAGGTGGCCTGCGTCAGCCTCCGTCTAGCAGGACGAGCCCCCCTCCCCGTGTCACGGTGCCACCTCCACGGGGACGCCGGCCGCCTGCACCTCCTGCCAGGGCCCGGGGCACCCCCCCTGGCCAACTGTCCCGACCAAGGCCCCAGGCTCCGGCCGCTCGTCAGTCACGCGTGTGCGGCTCGGAGGCCGTGGGGTCTGTTCGGGTCGCCCCCGAGACGGGCGCTTTCGGGAGACTTTTCTCCCGGGCTCTGGGTTCTGTGGCGCCCCGGGGGAGAGCGGCACGAAGGCGGTGGGTGCTTTTAGGTGAGAAAGGCACCTACGCGCACGCCGCAGACGACATGCAATTTCACGTCATGGAACAGACTGTTTGGGCCACATTCGTGTGCCCGAGGATTGTTTAGCAAACACTGACACTGTGTGTGTGTGTGGGGGGGGGGGTAATGATATTAGCATCAAGGAATAGAACTCAAGGTAACATACGTTTTAAAAAATGTCTCATTTTGGGATCCCTGGGTGGCGCAGCGGTTTGGCGCCTGCCTTTGGCCCAGGGCGCGATCCTGGAGACCCGGGATCGAATCCCACGTCGGGCTCCCGGTGCATGGAGCCTGCTTCTCCCTCTGCCTGTGTCTCTGCCTCTCTCTCTTTCTCTCTCTGTGACTATCATGAATAAATGAAAAAATTTAAAAATAGTCTCATTTTGGATCCCGGGGTGGCTCAGTGGTTAAGCATCTGCCTTCAGCCCAGGGCGTGGTTCTAGAGTCCCAGGATCGAGTCCCGCGTCGGGCTCCCTGCAGGGTCCTGCTTCTCCCCCTGCCTGCGTCTCTGCCTCTCTCTCTGTGCATCTCTGATGAATAAATAAGTAAAATCTTTAATAAATAAATAAATGGTGTCTCTTTTTGATAAAATGAACAAATCATCAAGAAAACCTGGGACAGACCAGACAAAAGTCGAAGAACATCAACCAGGATAACGACACGCCAGGCGCTTCGGGAGAGAACGACTTGAATTTCAGTGGGTTCAGAAAATTGATAACACAGTTGCATATTTTTGCAAAGCAGACTCTTGCGACCCAGAAACAAGAGGCGCCCGTTACGCAGAGGGTGTCCCACCGCGCGACCGCACGGTGCTTGACCAGGGACGCGGCCGCCCGACCGCCGTGACCCGCGCTGCGTCAGCCCCGAGAACATGCGTCGGCTTCGATGGGACACGAGCGCTCACGGAGCTTGACCCGACTCCTGCAGGACACGTCACTTCCCCTTTTTAAAATTTCTCTCTGATGAAGAGTGACTCCCGTTACGGGATTCCCCCCCCCCCGCCCCAGATCAGAAGGCCCTGCACTCGCCACAGACCCGGGTGGGGCCGTGGGGCTCCCTCCTGCGGCACGAGACTCGCAGGGAAACGGCCCCGTAAGTGGCAGCCCCACGCCAGGCTCTGGAGTCCCGGGGCTCCTCCCGCAGAAACCAGCTCCCGCGTGCGTGGCTGCACAGGAGGCGGCTGCCTCGAGCTCCCCGCGCTTCGGGACACACCCACGGCGACCACACGTGTGAGCACACACGAGGTCCTCGGGGCCTTCGTCCCAGGTCAGGAGGCTGAGCCGCACAGCAGCGACCCGGGCCGCCCGGGCATCAAGGGCGCCTCGTGCTGGGCGGCCAGTCCCCCGAGGCCGGAGGCTGCCTCTCCCAGGTGGAACTCCCACGGAAGAGAGTTCCAGAAAGCAGCGAGAATCCAGACGTGCGAGGAGGCCGCCGGCCAGGCGTGGACACGGGACCCAGGGGTGCTGTGAGACCCCGGGGGCCCCGGAAGGAGCCGCGGGCAGGGCCGCCCCCACCCAGGAAGGAGGCCGCAGGGGGGACACCCGCCCCGCAGAGGCCGCTGGGCCCGCCGCCCAGAGAGGACACGGGGGCTCCGACCCTGGGGGAGGCCTTCCCGAGGGCCGGGCAGGAGGATGCGGCCTCCCAGCTGCAGCCCACGCGTGGGCCGGCCGCATCCCGTCGGGGGGGCCTGTGCTGCCGGCACTCTGCGGCCCGGCTGTCCCTCGCCTCTGCTGTGCTACTCGGGCGGTGAGCAGGCCGCTCGGCGTGTGCTGCGATGTTGGAGGGACGCCCCGGCTCGGGGGCACACCTGCCGCGGGGGTCAGCGGCGGCGCTGCGGGGTCACAGGCCATGGTGAAGTCGGGGAGCGGGTGACACAGCCGGACGCTTGGGCTCTAGATGGTCCGACACCCTCTGGCCGGGGGAGCCCGGCCCTAGTGGACGCGGACTGCAGCGGGGCCGTGCGACCTGTGCGACCCTTGCTGGCGCCAGGGAGGGGTGCGGAGGGGAGGGCTCAGGGCTCTGCAGCTTCCGCACCGCAGGAGGGAAACCGAGCCCCCAGGTTCTCCACGGGGCATACGTGTTCCCCAGTCCTCGTGCTCAGGACGCAGCGCGGCTGCCTTTGTGCTCTGAGCTCCGCTGCCCCCTGACCCTCCCCTGCCCCCTGAGGCTCCCCTGCCCCCCTGAACCTCCCCTGCCCCCCTGACCCTCCGCTGCCCCCATGACGCTCAGCGGCCCCCTAGGCTCAGCTGCACTAACGCCCACAACCTGAGGGGGCAGATCCCTTCCTCCAGGAAGCTGCAAGTTCAGTCTGTAAGGTCGCACTCAGTCCCCTGAGCTCCAGGCGCTCAGGACGCCCAGCTCCGGCTGAGGCTACAGGCTTTCGGGCTGCATGGTGTTTGGGGGGGTTGCATGAGTGCGGAAGCTGCTCTGGGTAGGGGAGACATCGCACAATGAGACCCCGCCTCACACCGGTGAGAAGGGCGACACTTAACAGGACAGGAAACCACAGATGTTGGAGAGGATGCGGGGAAAGGGGAACCCTCTGCACTGTCGGTGGGAATGTGACCTGGGGCAGCCACTCTGGAGGACTGTGTGGAGGTTCCTCAAAGAGTTAAAAATAGATCTGCCCTACGACCCAGCAATTGCACTGCTGGGGATTTACCCCAAAGATACAGATGCAGGGAGACGCTGGGACACCCACACCCCGATGTTCACAGCAGCAATGTCCACAATAGCCAAACTGTGGAAGGGGCCTCGGTGTCCATCGACAGGTGATGCATAGAGAAGCTGTGGTCTGTGTAGACAGTGGGATATTCCTCAGCCATTAGGAACGACAAATACCCACCATTTGCTTCGACGTGGATGGACCTGGAGGGTATGATGCTGAGTGAAGTGAGTCAGTCAGAGAAGGACAAACATTATATGGTCTCACTCATCTGGGGAATATAAGAAAGAGTGAAAGGGATTATAGGGGAAAGGAGGGGAACTGAGTGGGAAAAATTAGAGAGGGAGACAGACTGACTCTGGGAAACAAAGGGCTGCAGAAGGGGAGGTGGGTGGGGGGTTGGGGTGACCGGGGGACGGGCACCGAGGAGGGCACTTGATGGGATGAGCACTGGGTGTTACATGTTGGCAAATCGAATTTAAATATAAATAAGTAAATAAATATTTTTTAAAATAAAATTAAAAATCAAAAAACTTTAAGACTTAAAAGCCTGCACGGCGGAGGCCAATCAGGGAAGAGCTGCAGGTGTCTGGCTGGGGGAGGAGAGGGGATGAGGGAGGCACTTCAAGGTAGGCCTCTGGGGGCTGCTCTGCTTGGTTTTTTTAAACCTTGAGATTTAATTTGATGAAGCGTTTGGGACGTTTTGTTGCCATTATTTTTGGTCTGTTGGTTTTACGGTCAGTATTTTCCAGTTCTGTTCCCGCACACACTCGCCCACAGGCTCCTCACAACCCTGACCTTGGTGGTGGGAAGCTCTCCGGCCGCTGGAGCTGCCCCAGCCTGGTGAGGGGGCTCGGGGGGGTGGGGGGGGCAGTGTCCGCCGTTTGGTGGACATCGGTCGCCCCACCGTCCCCGCAGGGGTCTGGCCACAGACTCCAGGCAAGAGCCCTGGGTTCCAAAGAGGCGCTGCCCTCCCAGGATGGGGAGCAGGGGTGCTGGGAGGCCCAGGCAGGCGGGGGCACCCAGTCCCGGGTGCAGCGGGGTGCTCACCTTCTGGGGTCAGCACAGTTTCTGCCTCTGGGGCCTAGACATGTATTTCGTTGCAAGCAAAGGAAATCCGGGAGCTAGCCGGGCAGACGTGGCAGGTGTCGGGACCCAGGGCAGGAAGTGGGAGCGCTGTGACGTGATTGTCCCGTACCTCCAGGGGACCGTGGGGGCGCGAGGGCCCATCTCTCCCCCAAGCCACTCAGGACCCGGCCTGTCCGCCTCGGATGCGGGGTTACGTCCCGCGGTCCCCGACCCCGGCCCCCCTTACAGGCTGGGGCTTGGGGCGGGGGCTCCGCAGCCTCAGGCACTGCTCCTTTCCCCCAGGATTCCGGAGCGTGGGAGCGAAGGTCTCCGGGCCTAGCTGGGGTTTGAATTGTTCTGTTCTGGATCTTTCTAGTCGTACTTGATTGCACTTGGCGCGGCGGAGCTGTGCGTTGCTGCTGCTGTGGTTGATGGCACGTGTCTTTCATTCTTGCTGACTCGTTTTTATTTATTCCGAGTCCTGCTTGCTGGGGTTGGGGACGGAGGCCGCGGCTCTGTACCTGGGAAATGCCCCCCGGTGGCTTCCCCAGGGGAAGGGAAGTTCCTACCCCGCTTCCCAGTCAGGAAATGACTGAAGAATTCCTAGCAGAATGGAAGGGGGCCCTTTCCCTAAGGCCTCTGGCCACAACGGAAGACTGAGCCCGCTTTTTTTTTTCCCCTCCTCACTAACAATAGGTAACTTGGAAGTTTTCCAGCATGATTTTCTTTTCTTTTCTTTTTTTAAAGATTTTATTTATTTATTCACGAGAGACACACAGAGAGGCAGAGACACAGGCAGAGGGAGAAGCAGGCTCCCCGTGGGGAACTGATGTGGGACTCGATCCCGGGACTCGGGGTCACGCCCTGAGCCGAAGTTAGACACTCAACGGCTGAGCCCCCAGGTGTCACCAGCGTGATTTTCTTTAGTACCTAGATGGCCACTAATCCACAACTCCCAGATTTTACCATTAAAAAAAAAAAATCTAATACATTAAACTCTTGAAACACACACACACAAATTCGAAAATAATTGGCAATCGTGCAAAGAACAAATGTGGGAAGTGCTGTGTGCTCGGAGATCCTAAATCACAGATGACATAGCTGTGTATTTTACTAAGACTCGTGGTTATTTTTTAATTGACTTCTAGTTTCACAAAAGCACACCCATCACCCCTAAGTCGGCCTCATGTTGCTCCCGTGCAGTCAACCCCACACCTGACCAGCTACAGGGCCGGTCGGGCCTTCCTCTGTGTGGTCCTGTTAACAGGTCTGGTGTGGACGAAAGTCTCTATTTCTCCGAGGTCGCGCCCGTGAGCTTGCCGGGCCGTACGGTGGGAGCACGCTTAACTTCCCCAGACACTGTGGACCTGTCCGTCCCACGGTTGGGCCATTTTGCACTCCTCGGAGCCAAGTGTGAACGCTTCGGTCATGACAACCTCGCCAGCACCCGGTATTGCCGTCTGTTGGGTCTGGTCCCCAAAGCCATTCAGAGGGGGGCCTAGTGGCTTCTCAGGATGGTTTCCATTTGCTTTCCCTACTGCCTAACGGCATGGAGCATTTCTCACTGCTTACTTGCCGTCCCTAAACCTCCTTTGGTAAAGCATCTACTGAACTATTTTGACCTTTTAAAAATCGGACAGTTCTCTTTCGGTCCAGTTTTGGGAGTTCTTTATATACACTGAATATTTATCCCTTTGTCAGATGTGTGATTTGCAACTACACACCCCTGGCCTGTGGCTTTTCTCTTTTTTTTTTTTATTTTTTTATTTTTTATTTTTTGCTTTTCTCTTTATTTAAAAGTGTATCTCACAGAACAAGAACTTGATTTTGGTAAAGTCCAATTTTTCATTTTTTTTTTCCTTTCTGGATCATGCTTCTGTTATCTATCTGAGGACTCCTTGCTTCACCCAAGCTCAGAGATATTCCCCAATGTTTTCTCCTAACAGTTTGATGAGTTTGATGGCTTATGTTTAAATCACCAATCCACTGTTAGTAAATGTCTACATAAGATATGAGATATAGCTGGAAGTGGCTGGAAGTTCTTTTTTTTTTTATTTTTTATTTTGCATTCGGACATCTAATTATTCCAGCACCCCATTTGTTAGGAACACTGTCCTTCTTCATCCTCTTTTTTTTTTTTTTCCTTCCACATCCTCTTTATGGAGTCTAAGCAGAGAAGTTCGATGAGATGGCTTTTGAAGATGCTGCCAGAGTTTGTCTCAAGAAACAGGAATAGAGCACATCATGAAGGAGGTGACGATTTTTGTTTTCAAGAAAACTTCCAATAGCCAAAGCAATCTCGGGAAGGAGGAACAGAGCTGGGGCATCATACTCCCTGATTTCAAACTACATTACGGAACCACAGTCACCAAAAGAGTATGGTGCCGGCCTAAAAAGAGACACGCAGCTGGGTGGAACGGAATCGAGAGCGCAGAAATGAACCCACACGTACGTGATCAGTTATTTTACAACAAAGAAGCCGAGAAATACGACGGGGAAAAGACAGCCTCTTTAATAAATGGGGTTGGAAACCGGACGGGCACGTGCGAGAGAAGGAAACTGGACCGTGACCTCACACTATCAACAGCAATTAACTCAAAATGGATTAAGGACTTGACTGTAAATCCTGAAACCATGAGAGTCCTGAAGGAAACACGGGTGCTGAGCTCCTTGATATCAGTTTTGTTGATTTTTTTTTTTTTTTTGTATCTGATGCCAAAAACGAAGGCAACAAAAGCAAAAATAAACAAGGGCGGCTTAGTGCAGGGATCACGACATATATAAATATCGAATCATTATGTTGGACACCTGAAGCTAACAATGTTATATGTCAATGATAATTAAACAATAAAATGAAAAATTTGGGGATCCCTGGGTGGCTCAGCGGTTTAGCGCCGCCTTTGGCCCAGGGCGTGATCCTGGAGTCCCGGGATCGAGTCCCACGTCGGGCTCCCTGCATGGACCCTGCTTCTCCCTCTGCCTGTGTCTCTGCCTCTCTGTGTCTTTCATGAATAAGTAAATAAAATCTTTTTTAAAAAATTAAAAAATAAAATGGAAAACTAAAAAAGAAAATTAAATTTTTAATCAAAAAAGGAAAAAGAAAATTTCGCTAGGTGAATTAGAGCTCTTCCATTTCTTCAGTTGGAGAGGAGGAGAGAGATGAGGGTTTGGGAAAGTGCAGAGGCAGGGAGTCTGGAGACATTAAAGGTGTCTGGAGGTTGCGGCCTTGGGTGGCGGGAGTACTACCGGCGTATCCGTGTCTACTTGGGGTCTTCCAAGAAGCAGACACCAAGACGGGGGGCGCCTGAGTTGGAGGGAAGACCCGTGAAGGATAAAGAAGAGGTTTCCAGGAAAGGTGGGGAGAGCCTGCAGACGGCTCTGTGGTGGGACACCCAGAAAGAGGGGGAGACGGAAGATTGGGGGAGAAAGAGTCTCAAGCTGCAGAGCAGCTCCAGGAACGCTTCGGCCGGGCCAACGGGGAATCCCTGAGCCCGCGGAGCCCGACATGAACTGAGTGTGTCCCCTCCAAAATGCGTGCATGGAGGCCTAATCCCAAGGTGATAAGGTTTGGTCCTTCGGGAGGGACAAGGTCCTGAAGGTGGGGCCCTCATAGGAACGGGATTAGGGCCCTCATGAGAACAGGCCAGAGAGCCAGCCTGCGCCCTCTCCCTCATGGGAGGGTTCAAGGAACCGATCACGGTCTAGAACCCAGAAGAGGGCTCTCACCGGAACCCCACCACGCTAGCACCCTGATCTCAGACTTCCAGCCTCCAGGGGGGTCACAAGTCACTGCTTCCTTTCTAACCTCCCCGTCTATCACTTGTGAAAACAGCCCAAAGTAAGACCTGGCCCGAGAGGCCCACTTCTCACGGGATTAGACCCGTACCAGCACCCTGGATGCTCAGCCTTTGGCGGGAGCACGTGGACGCAGCAGGGTGTCGGCACGGAGGGAGGGAGCCGAGCCATCCGCCTGGGCCACCCACCCCCGTGCAGCGGTGGGGGGAGTCGGGGGGCATCAGGTGTGTGCGTCCGGTTGCAATGGATGGGGCTTCCCCCCCACATCCAAGCGGTTCTCGGCCACCAGCTGGGCGTCCTACGATCCTACTCTATTCTGCCACGACCTACCTGGAGACGGCATCAGATCCCACGGGTCAGGGACTCAGTCCCACAAGACGGACTCCCTCCCTGTCACCTGTTTCAACGCATCCCTCTTTGGCTTGGATTAATTACTGTTATGAATGACAAGCGTGTAGCATTCTTGCACACTTACCTTGGCGGGCCCGTGCTCTCATTCTTCTCGGAGATAAACACTGAGGAGTAGAACGTCTGGGCCACAGGGTCGCAGAGGTTGAGCCCAGGAGACTCTGCCAAATGGTTTTCTGAAATAGTTGCATCCATTTACACTCCCTCCAGCCACATATGCAACACTTGACATCGTCAACATTTGTGATTTTGGCAATTCTGGTGGGTGTCGAGTTCAGATTTTATTATTTTATTTTTTATTTTTTTCGAGTTCAGATTTTAAAATTCAGCGTGCTGGCCAAACAGAGAGGGTCTGTGAGCCTGCAGGCAGCTAGTGTGAAACTTCTGCACCCAAGCGCTGCTCAAGCTCTGCACGTGGGCCGTCCTCCCCGCCCCCCCAGCACCCCTGGAAGTCACTCGACTCCTCCTCCCCTTCGCTGAGCACTCACGTGGAGCCCCCTTGGGCCAGGTCTCATTGCCCTGCACTGGCTCCCACCTCTGCAACCCGCTTCGACCCGCCGGAGATTATCCCTGAATGCACAGTCCATGGTGAGCACTGGATTACGACCAAGATTACGACGACGAGCATCACCACCACCACCACCATTTGGACGTGCACGGACGCACAGGCACAAAGGCTAAAGGAAATAAAAGGATGGGAAGTTATCTGTTCACATAAGAAATTATCTCAAAATTTGGTGGCTTGAGATAATAGGCAGGTCATGGGGCATCTGCGGGTCGGGAGCTGGGGGGGCTCAGCTGGATCCTTCTGCCCCAAGGCCGCCCAGGGGGCTGCAGGCAAGACCCCATGTGGTGGGGCCCCGCGGCCTCCCTGGGCCCGGACAAGCCCCCGCGTGGTGCTGGCGCCGGCGGGAGGCCTCGCGTCCTCCATGGGGCTGCTGGGCAGCCTCGGCACCAAGGGGTGTCTCCCCCTCGTGCCAGTGATCACGAGAGCAAGGCAGGCGCCTGGGAAGTCACGCACAGGCGTTTCCACGGTCTCCGCTGATCACGCAGGCTCAGCCGCGAGGGTGCGGGGGAGGCAGACAAGGGTACGAGTGTGGGTCCCCCCAGCGACGGTCCGCACCTCCCTTTGCCCTTCCGGAGGCCACCGCTGGGACCAGTTGCCCGTGAGCTGTGCCTGCAATAGTTTTCACACCCGCACAGGAGGTCACACGTGCGTGCATGCTTTTGCATCTTAAACTTCTCCTGCTCCGTAGGTCTTGGAAATCCTTCCACCTCAGCCCGTGGAGACCTGCCTCCTTCCCTGTCGCCGGGGCAGCCCGGCCACCGTGTGCACGTGCCCTGACCTAGGTAGCCGCCTGCGCTGGGGATTGGGGTTGGGCCATGACTTCCCTGTTGTAAGCGGAGCCATGACGAATCAGTGTGAGCGTATATCCCTTTGCACAAACACAATAATGTCCAAGGATAAGTTTCTCGGAGGCTCCTGGTCCCTAAACTTCCTGTTCTTGACGTAAATGCAGCAGAGCAAGAGTTCCCTGCCTGCCAGGCCCCAAAGGCTGACTTTCTGGCGCCAAAACTCTGCTCCCAGACGTGTCATCCAACACAGACAGTTGTCACCCGGGACACCCTGTGCCCTGTGCTCTGGGCGAGCGGCCCCGCTCCTGGGGAATCGCGAGGCTTGCCCAGGTCTGCCCTGCTCCGGGGAGCCTCCCGACGCGGGCGCCTCTGCACACCCCGCTCGGCCGCGGCGCCCGGGAGCTGCCGAAGGAATGAACGCCCGAGAGGGAGCCTTGTCACCCGGGGCTGCCGGGGCCGCGCGGCCTCACGTCTCCGAGGGCGTCGGTGAGCCTCGGCCATCCTGAAGATCCTCTTCAGGGGCGACATTCATTTCCTGCATCTGAAGCCTTTGTCGAAGGGCAGCCTTTCTCACGGTTCTCGTTTTCCCCTTTGGCCTGGTCAGAGCCTCACGGGGACACCCGGGATGGGAAACAGGCAGGACGGCGCCCGCAAACACGACAAGGATGTGCAGACTCGGAAGGACAAACACGGGCAAGCGCACACCCAGCAAATATTGACACTGCGGGGCCGGGCCGGGGCGTGGAGGAGGGGGCCACGGCTGTCCTGCCCACGGGAGACCGGAGGTTCCCTCTCGGTTTCAATCCGATCCTGCAGCAACCCAAACTCCAATAATCCTTCCCATTAAAAAAAAAATTGCAATCTTGAGAGATCTTCCTGTGACATCAGTTTCCAAACCTCTCAGGGGCTCCTCCTGCAAAGCCAATCTCAGAGCCATTCCAGGAGGAATCGTCCCCGGCGTCCCCCGTGTCCACGGCTTGCACACTCAGCCTCAGGCGCGTCCTTGATAAAGCAAGCCGCGTGCAGAGTGGTGGCCAGCGACCCAATTTGAGGTCGAGTCCACGACCTGCCCGTGATAAGTAGGACAACCGCTGTTTCGCTTTTTTTCTTTATTTGTTCCCCCAACCTTCCGTTTTGAACACTCTCAGGAGAGCACAAGGGTCGTAAGAACCGTCCGAGGGACATGTCAAGTCGGGGGTGGGCCAACCCCAGCCGGTGGCCTGTTTTCGCGTGACCCGTCAGCTAACAATGGCTTTTATATTTTTAAGCGGCTGGAAAAAAAGGAAAATAATGTTTCACAACACACGGGCGGTCACGTCGGCGGTGCTGAGGGAAGCTTGCCCACAGGCCGCCGCCCCGGCCAGGCTGCTCTGTGCACCGCAGCGCCGCTTGCTTGCCAGGTCTGGGCTATTTGACCCTGTTCAGGACAAAATCTGCCGACCCTGACCTGGAGTCGTCACCTGTCACTACTCTGCCCCATTTGCCTCCCCGCCCTCCTGCTGCCACATTTCCCTTGGTCTTGATCCTTTGCCCCAAATGCTTCGAGTCCGAGTCCACCTCCCTTTCCCAAGCTCAATGCGGGGAACGACGGGCCTAGTCCGGCCTAGTCCGAGCAGAGATCAGCTACTACGGACGACGAAGCCACAGCGCTTGGCGCTTAGACCAAACTTAAGAGGAAGATCCAACACGCATTTCTGGCATTTTCCACCGGGGTGATTGCCCGAACTCCCAACCTAACATCCCGAGCCTCGGCAGCCCCCCGAAGAAAACCTGCTCCCTGAAGTCTGGAAGGCAGCTTCCCTCCGAAAGTTCTTCTTACCCGAAGTGCAAATTTAAAAAAACAAAACAAAACCAAACCCTCGGGGAGAGCTCATTTTTTCCACAGCTTGTGGCTTGGCTGAGTCACCCTCTGCCTTTCCCGGAGTCACGAGTTTTTCCTCGTACTTGCAGGAGCGCGGGCCTCCGCCCAGGTCTGTCCGCCCACAGCTGGTCCCTGCTGGGAAGGGGCGGATGGACTGACAGACAGGACAGGCGGACCAGCAGCCTCCCCACGGCCGCAGGGCACTTCCCAGAGCTCCAGCCGGAGGCGGCGGGGATGGCGGCGCTGGAACCAGGGACCAGGAGGACACTGAGACCCCGGAGGGTCCTGGGCCAGCGGGGAGACCAGCCCCCGGGGGTACTCACCCCTCTCAGCTCCAGGGCCGACGGGTACGCGTCCTCCCTCTGGCCACCTGCTCTGTGCCAGGCGCAGGGCTCGGTGGCGGGGTGCAGTCACACACGGGACGGCCCTCCTCCCGAGGCCACCGCACCGCAGCCAGGGCCTTCCTTCCCCCGAAGTCCCTCTTGCCGGGGAAGTGGGGGACCTGGCACGGAGGCGGTCGCGGAACACTGTCCCCCTCCAGTGCCACCCCCTGGCCCCCGGCCCCCGGCCCCCGGCCCCTGGCAACAGGCAGTGTGTACCCTTGGGGCGACGTTTCCCAGGGTGTCAGGGTCCCCACCGGCCTCCCTGGGTCTGAGTCGGCCCCGGGTCCTTGGGCCTGGTCTCCCCTCCGCAGGTACAGAGGCCCGGCTGCCCCATCGGGACTCAGCACTGCGGGTGCTTATTCATCCGGAAGCACCTAAGAGGGTAAAGTGGGGCGGAGGGACCCACGGACAGGGTGGGGACTGTCGCGGATGGGGTCACGTGCCCAATCTGAAGGGGACAGTTCCACCCGGAGACCGGGGACCGTGTTTTCTGATCCTCTGATTTACCAGAAGGTGAAAATCCTGATCCGAACGTGAAAGCTCTCCCTGCGAGTCGGGGGGCTCTGTGAGGCCGCGGCCTGTCCCCGTGCGGAGCTAACCACAGGGAGGGTGGGAGCGGCCCTCCCCGCCGGCCACCTCCACCCCTTCCCTCTCCGGCCTCTCCCGCCGGCCCTTCTCCTCCCCTGCCTCATCCCCTTCCCTCCTTAGTCTGCCTGCCAGCCGCACCCCTGGCTGTACCCCAGGCCTGGAGGGGTGCATCCCCTCCATCCCCTCCTCACGGGCTGTGCCCACCGGCCGCACCCCCACCGCTGCCGGGCTCAGGCCCCCTGGCTCCAGCCTCCAGCCTCCAGCCCGGAGCAGCTCTGGCTCCCGCCTCCCCGCCCGTGGACACCGCGTGGCCCAGCCGGCTCCTCTCCGAAGCGCCCGGGGCCTGCCCTTCTGCGCGCGTCTAGGGAGCCTGGCCTCGCTCTAGCGCTGGACGCACGGAGGGAGAGGAGTACAGGGCGGCCGGGGGCTCCCTGCCCAGCTGGGGGGACAAGCCCTGGGCACTAAGCAAGTGAGCGGGTAAGATGTACACACTGTACACCTGGGTGAGGTCGCGCGGGGTGGGGGTCGGGGTGCGGAGCTGCCCGAGGGCCGGGGAGCGAGGGCCGGGACCCCAGAGCCAAAGGTGTAGCCATCCCAGGAAGGTGTAGGGGGGAGGGACGTGCAAAGGCCCAGAGGTGGGACCGCCTTGGGGTTTTGAGGAAGAGGAAGAGGACGTGGGAGATGAAGTGCGGGGAGTGGGGTGACCAGAGGGAGGCTGGGCAGGCCTCCTGGAGGGGCGAGGACTTGAACTTCCTTCCCCGTCCCAGGAGGCGGGAGGGCCTGGGTGGGGACGCAGCACATGAGGAGCCTCGTCCACCAAACCCGATTCTCCTTCAGGCTCCGCTCAGGTTTCAAAGGTCCCGTGATAAGGTTAAAATGTAAAAAGGATTAAACGCTGCCGGTTTGTCGGTTTGTCACACGCGGAAACCTACAGTAGTTGCTGAGGGAAGACTGGCAGCCGGCAGCAGGGAGCCCCCCAGGCAGTCGCGCCCGCGGTGACACCCCCGCTGCCCTCGGGGTCCAGTGAGCACCCTCTCCAGCGCAGGGCGAGCAGCCTGGGTGTGGGGTGCGTACAGCAGGGGACCAGGGGGCAGGGGGGACCCGGGGGAGTCACCCTGGAGCAGCAGCCCTGGGAGCAGCCGGGGTGCGGGGGACGCAGTGGGGGGGCCTCTCGGGGTCTCCCTGGAGCAGCAGCCCTGGGAGCAGCCAGGGTGAGGGGGTGCAGGGGGGGACCCGGGGGAGTCACCCTGGAGCAGCAGCCCCGGGGAGCAGCTGGGGTGCGGGGGACGCAGTGGAGGGGCCTCTCGGGGTCTCCCTGGAGCAGCAGCCCGGGGAGCAGCCAGGGTGAGGGGTGCAGGGGGGCACCCGGGGGAGTCACCCTGGAGCAGCAGCCCCGGGGAGCAGCCGGGGTGCGGGGGGCGCAGCGGGGGGGCCTCTCGGGGTCACCCTGGAGCAGCAGCCCTGGGAGCAGCCAGGGTGAGGGGGTGCAGGGGGGCACCCGGGGGAGTCACCCTGGAGCAGCAGCCCTGGGAGCAGCCGGGGTGCGGGGGACGCAGTGGAGGGGCCTCTCGGGGTCACCCTGGAGCAGCAGCCCTGGGAGCAGCCAGGGTGAGGGGGTGCAGGGGGGCACCCGGGGGAGTCACCCTGGAGCAGCAGCCCCGGGGAGCAGCCGGGGTGCGGGGGGCGCAGCGGGGGGGCCTCTCGGGGTCGCCCTGGAGCAGCCCGGGGTCTCCCGCAGGGTCAGTGCGTCCGGGTCCGGGGGTCCCGGCCTGGGGCGCTGGGGCTGCGCGCACGTCCCGCCGCGGGCTCGAGGTCGCGCCCAGGCCCCCCTCCGCGGTCCGGGAGCCCGATTGGCTGGGCCGGCGGGGGCGTGTCCGGGGCGTGTCCGGGGCGTGTCCGCGGGGAGGCGGCCGGGGCGGGCGGGGCGCAGACCCGGAGCGGAGCGCGGCTGGCTCGGCGCGCAGGGCCCCGCGGCGGAGGTAGGGCCGGGCGGGCGGGCGGGGGCGGGGGCGGGGGGTCCCGGGCTGACGCGGCCCCGGGGCCTGGGTCCTCGGCCCGGCTCTGGGCTCCGCCCCGGGACGCGGGGGCGCGGGACCGTGTGGGGCTTGGGGGGAGCATCCTGGCCCCGCGGCCTCGGGCTTGTGCCAACCGGGGGGGGGCGTGGGGGCCGGCGGGACCCCTCTCCGGGCCCGAGGCCGCAGGTGCCCCCGAACCCCGACGGGTTACGCAGGGCAGCGGTGCCCTCAGCCGGGCCGCTGGTGGGAAGAGGAGGGCTCCGAGACCCCAAAGTTGGGAGGCGCCCGGACCCGACCTCCGCGGGGCCAGGGGGACGCTGGTGCCCCGCGGGGGGGGAGCCGGGGGCGGGGGAGGCCGGGCCCTGCCGGGGTCACTGCGGCGCCGCTTCCCCTTAGCCCGGGCTGCTCGGCGCATAGTTTCCACTGGGGTCTGTGCAGGCGGGAGGTGACTGCCCTCGGCCTGTGTCCTGCACACGTCAGCCCCGGGGCTGCCAAGGGCCTGAGGCGCCCGGCTGGGCTAGGGGCCTGCCCGGACCCCCGAGGGACCCCTGGGTCGGGTGCAGCAGGGGTCGGGCGTTCAGAGGGCGGGAGCTGCCCTCTGGACTAGAGGATTTCCGATTCTTTTTTCTTTTTTTAAGATTTTATTTATTCATGAGACACACAGAGAGAGGAGCAGAGACAGGCAGAGGGAGGAGCAGGCTCCATGCGGGGAGCCCGAGGCGGGACTCGGTCCTGGGACCCCGGGTTCACGCCCTGGGCCAAAGGCAGACGCTCCACCACGGAGCCCCAGGGTGTCCTGAGGATTCCGGATTCTGTCTTGGGTCGGGAGCAGCCCTCCTGGAGCTGGGCCCTCGGGCAGCAATTTTGATGAGGGAGGTGGAACCTCCCCTGGGGGGCTTCTGCCGGGCGCAGCCTCGCCTCCTTCCCGCTCCGGGCCAAGAGCACCTGTGGCTCACTTTCCTCACTCCCAGCTTCTTCGTGGAGAAGGGCCTCCGGGAAGCGCGGCGGGGAGGGGGGGACACGGGGTCGATGCCTCTGGAAGGAGGGGCCCTTGGGTCGTGGCGCCCTCCGACTGCCCTTGGACAGAAACCCAGATCCCCGCCTGGGCCCAAGGCCCCTCAAGCGTGGCCTCTGCTGGCCCCTTCCATGTTACCTCCTGCACCTCGCTCCTTCCTCTGTGGCCGCCGCGGCTCTGGAGCTGTTCCCAAGGCCCAGAACATTCTCCCCCCCTCTCCGGGCTTTGCAGGACTGGCTCTTCCCGTTCCGTCAGGTTGGTGTAAGGTTACTTCCTCGCGGCCTTGCCTGCCCCCCTCCACCCCCCGCCGGCCAGCTGACCCGCCCTCGGCCTCCTGCACTCGCTCAGAAGTGGCCTGTCCCGCGGGGAAGTCTGCAGGACGGCTGGGGGCTGGGCTCTGCTGCTTTGCCCTAAGCTGGTGCCAGCCCGGTAGGACCGTGGGGGGCGCACGACGGGGCTTCCAGGCCATATTAGGAAGGCGAAACCCGGCAGGTGTGGGAGCTCGGTGGGGCCTGGGGCTGCAGGGAAGGGGGGAGGCCGTGCGTCAGCCTGGCCCCAGGCAGAGAGGCCAAAGGACGGTACAGGGGCCGCGTCCTGACTCCAGGCCTCTGACCCTGGCCGGGGAGCCCCCTCTCGATAAGCAGTGTCCCCAGCTGTAGGTCTAACAGAGGGTGGCCCTGGGTGCCCCGCCGAGGTCCTGCTCTCCAGGGTTCCCGGGGGCGGGGGCGGGGGCGGGGCAGACATCGCTCTGAACCACACAGGCTGCTTCTGAGCGGAGGACAGGAGAGAACAGGGTCCCCCGGGGCGCATCCCCGGAGCCGGGCCCTCTCCCATTTGCCGCCTCGGGGGTGTAGACCGGGGATCTGCAAACCTTTCCTGTAAGGGGCCCAGCGGTAAATATTTTAGGCTTTGCCAGCCAGTCTCTGTTGCCGTGTCCCAGGGAACTGGATTTAGAAAAGTGGGCAGGGGTCAGACTGGACGCGCACCTGCCGGCCCCGCTGTAGCTGGCGTGCGAAGCCTCCGCCGCGAGGCCCAGGACCGAAGCCACCCCGCAGTGCTTGGGGCACGGCTCCGAGACCCAGTGTTCGCGGGGCACCGTCAGCCCCCTCGGGGGGATCCCCTGTGTCTGGGGTCCACCCAGGAGCCTGGCAGCCTCCCAAGCCCTCCCCCAGAAAGCAGGTGTATTCATTTCCCTGCGCCACACACCGACCCTTCCGCAAAGTCCGCCCCCTGCCAGCCCCGGGCGGGGCACCGCACCGCAGGCACCCGAGGCAGGCCGCCCCAGGGACAGTGGGATCAGCCTGTGTCCCCAAGGAGGGAGGCTCACCTCTTTGGGGAGAGCAACAAAAGCAGGACTCCCCATCTGCTTGGGCGCGGGGCTGCTGCATTTACAAGACGAATCACCAGGCCGCATCAACCAGGGTGAAGTGACGGGCGTGGGAAGGGTGGGCACACGGGGGCGGGGGCAGCTCTCCCCCCAGTGGGGACCCGCCCGAGGCTCCTGGGGGGGAGAGGGGCAGCAGAGCCTCTGGGTACCCCAATCCGCATATGCGATCGGCTCAGAGCCCAGCTCCCCTGCACAGATCCCGGCCTTCCCGGGCCAGCAGCTGGCCTGGGACCCTTGGGGCCTGCAGAGGGTCTCAACGCTGCCACTGGGGCCAGGTAGCAGGGCCCCTGGCGCGGGGGTCCCGGCCCCCCACAAGGGACAAGGAGGCGGTGTTGTGGGCCCTCTCTTGCCTAAACCTCTCCGCTCCCCGGGTGCTGCTGTGCGCGTCCTCCGTGCCGCCCACCTGGGCCCCTCGGGTCCGAGCGGGGACCTGGGCGGGCTGGCCTCTCTTGCTCACCGGACCCCGCAGGCCGGATGGGGGGCCGTCTCCCTCGGCGCAGAGCCCGCCCGCCTCCGTGCCAGATGTGTCAAGCCTCGGCCTGTAGCCCCAAGATTGGGTTTCCGGCCGGTTCCGCCAGGCAGCTGGCCCCGCAGGTGCGCCCGGAGGGAACAAGCGGCATCCGTCCTCGGGGCCCCCTCCCGGCATCTCCTGTGTCCCTGTGCCCGGACACCGCGGTCCGGGGGGCCCCGCCGAGCGACCCAGTGCAAGTCTCACGGGTGGAGCCCCAGCCGGTGGCGGACACCTTCCTCCTACGAGGAGAGGGAGTCGCCCAAGCCCGTGTTCCCGCCTCCTGGAGTTGCCGTCCTGGGAATCTGTCCCTTTGCTGCTGCTTGTTTTAAAGAAAAGCAACAGAACGTGGTAGATGAAGGTGGAGTCGCACGCGCCCCCGCCCGTGGCTGGTGCCCTCCAGGTGCCCTCCCCGGCCAGCCTCTCCCGACTGTGCTGGGTCCATCATTGGGGTCCAGCGGCCTTCACCGTTCGTAGGGGGTGAAGTGTGTGTCACCCAGTGAGACATCCCGCGAGTCCTCGGCCTGGGCGCGGGACGCCTCTGCCCTATGACGTCACAGCCCTTCTTCCCCATCCCCCCGAGGCCTGCAGCCACCTTTCTACCTGTGCCCCTGCCTTTGGCTGCGTGTGATGCCGCAGGGGAGGGGACCCAACCTGTCCCACTGCGGCCGGCTTATCCCACTGAGCGTCAGCGTCTTCGGGGTTCCTCCGTGTGGTGACAGGAGGGGTCAGAGCCGCCTTCCTTTTAGGGCTGATTACTCCTCCGTTTGCACATTTTGCTCAGCCTTCCGTCCGCCGATGGACGTGTGGGTTCCTGGTACGGCTCGGCTGCTGCGGCGATTGCCCCGTGAACACAATGTGCCCCCCGGCCTGGAGGCCCTGCTTTTGGTCCTGTGGGGAGACCCCCAGGATTGGAATCCCGGGGCCGCATGGTTTCTGTGCTCGTCCCCTCCCGCGGAGCCTCTGCACCCTGCACCGCACCCCTTGTAGTTCCCACCGGGAGCCCACGGGGCTTCGACTTCTCCGCATCCTCCCCAACACCTGTTATTACTGCCTGGGGTTTTTGTTATTTGGGGTTTTTGGGTGTTTTTTTTCTTTTTTTTGATGGTCGCCACCCTCATGAGTGTGAAGTTCCATCCTTTCCGTCTTCACTCGTAGGTCGAGTTCTTGAACACTTGAGACGTGTGATGTCGACACGGACGCTGTCACATACCGTTTGGCAGGTTGCTTTTTCCGCTCGGCCTGTGACGTCTGTGCTCACTCCGTCTTGAGCCGCGTGGACTGGGTGAGTGGTCGTAGGTGCCGACGGCCGCCCCGGGTGCGAGCCGCCCGGCCGGGTGCCCCGTCCCATCCCCCGCCCCGTGCTAGGCGTCTCTCAGCTGGGCTGCAGGTCGCCAATCCCCTGCTCTTGGCTGCGTCCCTGTGCTGCGCCCTGAGCCCCCCTCCCCCCCAGGGAGCCCTCAGCCGGCCCGTCCCAGCCCCCAGCCCCCAGCCCAGGGGCCAATAATCAGCTAGGTTTGCAACACACGGCCAAGATCAGCAACCTAAAAGTAGTGGTTCTTACATAAGGCAGCAGGGGCAGCACTCCTCAGGATGCCTGTGGTCTGAAGGGGGCAAGTGGCATGTGACTCGGGGGGCCCCCAGCACCCCTCTTGTGCAATGAATGCATGCAGCCTGCACCCTGGGCCCCGCTCTGGCTTCCCACAAGCCGTCTGACTTAGAGAACTGCAGCGTGGTGACCCAGAAATGTGTGATCTGCGTGGCCGGGCGCACGGAGGCGGCGGTGAGCTCAGCTCTCACCTGCTTCCTCTTCAGGAGTCCGAGCTGACTCATGCACAGCGCGCCCTCGGGCAGCTTTGCAAAGGCTCCTCCGCTCACTAGCGACTCCCGACTCCCGGGACGCCTGTGCTCGCCCCGTCCCAGCACCGGGGCTGCTCTAGTGACCCAGAAAGGGCCCCTGGTCTCCCGGGGCGGGAGATAGGAACCCCAGAGAGACAAGAAGACGCTCGGCCCTCCGAAGTCCCGTGGAGAGAAACACAAAGTAGGGTAACGTCTTGGAGAACGACGCCGGCAAGCGTTTTCCGTAGAGGCCAGGGGGCATCCTAGGCTTTGCGGCCGGGGCTGTGTCCGCCGCGGCAGCACGAACGCCGCCAGGGACCCGGGTAGCTGAAAGGGTACGGCTGTGTTGCAATAAAACTTTATTTACAAAAATAGGCTGTGGGCCAGATGCGGCCCTCAGGCCCCAGTTTGCCGACCCTGTGCGGGGTTAGGGGAGGCTCCCTGAGCTGGGGCTGTCGCAGGGCCTTTCTGGGGGGCGATGAGAACCCAGAGCCCAGTCACAGGAAGGAGCCGGCGAGGGACGACGTGATGGCACCTTGTTGTTGCTTCAGTGTGTAGCTGCCTGGTGAGACGGGGTGTGGGGGATAAAACTGTGGAGCTGGGGCGCCTGGGGGCTCAGCGGGTGAGCGTAAGCCTTCGGCTCAGGGTGCGACCCCGGGGTCCTGGGATCGAGTCCCGCATTGGGCTCCCTGCAGGGAGCCTGAGTCTCTCATGAGCAAATAAATATTTTTTAAAAAATGGTGCAGCTTGCTCATGGGTTGAGTGTTGGGGGTACAGGAAGGAGGAGGTTCAAGGATGTTCCTGGATTTGGGGCTTGAACCAACAGGTGAGCAGTGGTTCTGTTCATGGAAAAGAAGAGCTGGAGGGAAAGGCGGGCTTTGTGTTGGGCTTGTTGAATTTGAGGAGCTTCTCCCATGAGCAGGTGGGAGGTCGTGTGGGCAGGTGGACGTCGGTGCAGAGAGGCCAGGGCTGGAGACCTGGCCTGGGGAGTCAGGGTATTTGGGGGGCGGGTGAGTCTGGGGGGTCACCGGGAGGGTGTGTGGCCGGAGCAGAGGGGGCCTGGGTGAGATCTGGGCCACCAAGTTTTCGTGCTTGGCAGAGGGGGATGGAGGGGGCCTCACAGTCCATGGAGGAAGGCCCCGAGCCCCCTGCTTACCCACAGAGCCTCAGTTTCCCCCGGCAGCAGGTGGCTCTGCCTCCGAGGGCTGGTGTGAGGATCCATAAGGTAGTCGCTCGGCGCGGGGTGCCTGGGGCGCTGGCAGGGGTGACCCCTGAGCCCCAGGCCGAGGGAGCGGCTTGCAGGCCTGTGAGGGTGGCGCAGTCCACGGTGGCCGAGGGGTGCAACACCTGTTGCCTGGCCCTCACCGTCCCGCACGCGCGCCCGCAGCCTCCTGCCCGGGGAGGCCCTCCAAACCCCTGCCCTTGGGCGGGCAGCGTGCAGTCGTGTCCTCGCCGGGCTCCCAGGCCCCGCGGGGCGCCAAGCCCCACCCCCCCGGCCTCCAGGGGCTTCCCCGTGGTCCCCCAGGTTGGCCTGTGGCCTCCAGGGCGGCGCGTGTGCGGTTGGGTGGCCGCTGGGGGTGACGCGCGGCGGGTCAGCGCGCGGGGGGCCCGGGCGGGGTGTGGGCCCGAGCCCCCCGCTGACCCCCCGGCCCCCGCCAGGCCGCCGGCGACGATGGTGGATTACCTGGCCAACACGGAGATCAACAGCCAGCGCATCGCCGCGGTGGAGAGCTGCTTCGGGGCGTCGGGGCAGCCGCTGGCGCTGCCGGGCCGCGTGCTGCTGGGCGAGGGCGTGCTCACCAAGGAGTGCCGCAAGAAGGCCAAGCCGCGCATCTTCTTCCTCTTCAACGACATCCTGGTGTACGGCAGCATCGTGCTCAGCAAGCGCAAGTACCGCGGCCAGCACATCATCCCGCTGGAGGAGGTGACGCTCGAGCCGCTGCCCGAGACCCTGCAGGCCAAGAACCGCTGGATGATCAAGACGGCCAAGAAGTCGTTCGTGGTGTCGGCCGCCTCCACCACGGAGCGCCAGGAGTGGATCAGCCACATCGAGGAGTGCGTGCGGCGGCAGCTGCTGGCCACGGGCCGCCCGCCCAGCACGGAGCACGCGGCGCCCTGGATCCCCGACAAGGCCACGGACATCTGCATGCGCTGCACGCAGACGCGCTTCTCCGCCCTCACGCGGCGCCACCACTGCCGCAAGTGCGGCTTCGTGGTCTGCGCCGAGTGCTCCCGGGAGCGCTTCCTGCTGCCGCGCCTGTCGCCCAAGCCCCTGCGGGTGTGCAGCCTCTGCTACCGCGAGCTGGCGGCGCGGAAGCGCGAGGAGGAGGAGGAGGGGGGCGGGCCGGGCGGCGGGGGCGCCCCGGGGCAGCCGCGGGCCTACCTGGGGGGGGCCGAGTGCGGGGCCTCCAGTGGGGACGACGAGGACTCCGACGAGGACAAGGAGGGCGGAGGGGACGGCGACTGGCCCAGCCGCGTGGAGTTCTACGCCTCGGGTGTGTCCTGGTCAGCCTTTCATGGCTGAGCGGCCGCCAGGCGGGCCCCCGGGTGCCCCGAGACGGCGGCGGGGCGCTGGGATCGGCCCCGGGGCCTTCGTGCCGGGCACGGGCACCCTCCTCTGGCGCCTCGGGGGATTCCCTTTCGCCTTGGCCTCCTGGGAACTCGTGCCTTTTCTCACCTGCGGCCCCAGGTGACCCCTGGAGCCAGACAACGCCAGCACCTTCCAGGACCAGAGGGAAGACGGGACGGGAGGGGGCCGCTGAGGCCCTGCAGCCCTGCGCCTGCCTCCCAGACGCACACACCCGCGGGAGGGCCGGGGCCTTGGAGACCGGGTCGGCCCCCGCCCCTCCCGGTGCCCGTGCCCGCCTGGCTGGCCCCTCGCCGGCCCAGAGCCTGCCCTCCAGCCGTGGGGCCCGGCCTCCGGCCCCATCTCGCCCCTGCCCGGGCGTCCGGGGCTCTGGCCCCCCTCAGTCCTGCCCTCATCCGTCCCCGTGCCCGGGAAAGCAGCGTTCTCTGTTAGGACCCCTCCTGGCAAGTGACGGGACCCCTGCCCAGGCTCTGCCGTCACAATAAAAAGAACGTTCATTGACTCGTGTGGTCTCGCCTCAGTCACGGCTCCTCAGGGGCCGAAATCCTGGCAGGTGAGCCGCCCGCCACGCCGGGCGCCCCTGGGAACACTGGCGGCCCAGTGGGTCGGACACGATGCCACACCCGTGGTCCCCGAGCACGTGTCCCGTCCACCTGGGCCCACCTGGGGCTCTGACCACCGCCCGGCCCCCGCAGCCCCGTCCCCTGGCGTGAGTCGTCTAAACAGAAGGGCAGGGAGCAAACGGAGCCCCTCGTCCAGCTCCCCCGGGCCTTCCCGGGTCAACGCTGCCCCTGCGGCCTCCCCCCGGCCTGTCCCGGGGACGGCACGTGGAGTGGGCGGCGACTGGCCTCGCTCAGAGCGAGCGTGTCGGGGCTGGGCCTTGAACGCCAGCCTCCCGGGGCCCGTCCCGCAGCTGGCTACGGGCCGTGGGTCCTTGGATGGCCGCCTGGCGGGCCTGGGCCAGAGCCCGCCGGGGCAGAGGGGACGAGGGCAAGGTCGCCGTCTGCTCAAGTAGCGACTCGGGCCAGGAGAGCGTCCCCAGGCCACGTGGCAGGTGCCGAAACCCAGCCCGGCCGCTGGGCCCCGGGTCACAGCCGCTCTCCTGGAGCCTCCGGTGCCTGGGAGAGGGGGAGGCGCCGGGCAGCCTGAGGACGGGGAGGGAAGGAGGCCGGCCCGAGGCTGCTGGGGGGCCCCTCCGGCTCCTCGACAGGGACCTGCCACACAGGGACGTGCGCGGGGCCCAGAGCACAAGACCCTCCGTGCAGGGCAGGTGGCCCGAGCCATGCCCTCCCCACCGGACCCCTGGAGCTGCTCCCCTTGTCCCCCCGCCCAGGACTGCAGGACGGGCGCTGCCTCCTGGGGCCACGGTATCGGGGGCTGCGAGGACTCCAGGGCTCGTGGCCAGCGACCCTCGGGGGCCCTCAATCATGCGGGCTCGCTGCTCTGTGCCTGCCTGGGGGGACACGGTGCGGGTGAGACGCGCACGGTCCCCCCTCTTAGGGTGTCTCGCCTGGCGGAGGAGTCAGGCAGGCCCAGGAGCAGGTGGGGCCACGCCAGGGACAGGGACGGGGCGTGACGCCGAGGGCAGGCGGGGGGCGCACTCCACAGGCCAGTGCCCCGCAGGGGTGAGGACAAGGGGAGGCGGCGCTCCTGACCAGGGAACGGCAGTGCAAAGGCCCTGGGGAGAGGAGTCCATGTGTCCCGGAGCAGTGGGGCTGGGCTGCGGCCAGACGGGTGGTGGGGCCAGTTCAGACATCCCAGAAGCCTCTAGAACCTTCCGCAGGCAGCAAGTGTGCTCTTTGGTTTCAAGCCCCGGCCCTGATGGCTGTGTGCAGAGGGAGCAGCTGACGGCCACCCCAGACCCCAAGGATCCCCGGGAGGGGAACCGGGCCCCGGAGGCCACGGAGGCCCGCGGTGGAGGGTGATGGACGGCAGCCGTGGCTGTCCCCACTCCTCCGGCAGGCCTGGCCGCTCCCCTGTCCTGGACGGCGGCCGACGCTGCACCCTGGCCGGGGGCTGGCAGGACCCGAGGAACCTGATCCCCTTGGGATGGTGGGGCGGGGGGTCCCCGTGGTGACTCTGGCTGCCACTGACTGGGACCCATCTGGCGCTGGGACGGGGAGGTGGGGCCAGGGTACACGAGGCCATCCTGAGTCCTGACAGGGACAGGCAAAGCCAGTGGCCACAGGTCCCAGAACAGTCATGCGATCCGGGAGGGCTTCCTGGAGGAGGGGAGGTGTGGTCGAGCTCCAGGAGGGCAGGACTTTGCCAGAGAGGACAGTGCTCTCCACAGGACTGCGGCTCGGGCTCTCCCTGTTTCCTGTCCCGCCTGTCGCTGCCCCTGGAGGTTTGTGGATTGACCGAGTGAATCAAGTAGGAGGTGAGGTCGGGCCCTTGGGGCAGAGGTCGGGGTAAGGAAATGGCCCTTGCGCCTCCCCCTGGGAGGGTGGGGAGCAGCCCCTCTCCCAGACCCTGGCCGCAGGGGCAGGAAGTGCCCCCCCAGCTCTCTGGGCGCCGCCGGGCCTGCTCTTGGGGACTCAGCCAGGAAGAGGCTGCGGGGGGGGGGGGGGGCAGCCCCCGCCCGGCGTGAGGGCAGGGCTGACCCCATTCTCAGCCGGGATCCGGCACCAGGCACCCACTTCCGCGGGCCCGCGACACCCCCAGGGCTGCAGGAAGGGGCCTCCCGAGGCCTGCGGGCGGGGAGGCCGCCTCCGGGTCCCGGGGCTTCACACCGGGCGCCCCCGGCCCTCTCCGCGCCCAGGCTGCCCTCCACGGGTCGGCCCCCTGCACACTGCAGGACCCCCGTGCCCGGGGCGGCACTCGGGGTGCAGGCTGCGGCTGCAGGAGGGACTCCGGCCCCGGGCTTGTCCCAGTGACTTGCTGACGCTGAACCCGCCTCAGCCTTTGCCTGCCGCCTCTGGCCCGGCCTGTGCACCCCAGCGCCGCCGCCACCTGCACCCCGCAGCCTCCCTGCTGCCCGGGCCGGCATGGCCGCCCCATCTGCCCCCCAGGGCACCTGCTGCCCTGCTCCGGCTCCCACCCTCCGTGTTTCATGAGGGGCCTGGGTGGGCCTTCGAGGCCGGGCTGCTTGAGGGCTGGGGGCCCCTCGCTCATCATTCGCCGGCAGCCCCGCAACTCAGCGGGTTCCACAGACGCCCCTCCTGCAGGGTGGCCTTGGAACTTCCCCGAGTTGTGGGGGGTCGGCTGGGGTCACGGCGCCCTCAAAGGCCCTGGGTCCCGAGCTGACCCCGCCGGCTTCCCCTAACCAGCTGGTCCTGCCTCCGTTGGCACCTGCACCTGCACCTTTGAGCCAGACGCTGGGGGGCCCTGACCCTCCCCTTGCCTGTCCCCACCCTCCTGTGCCCTCCTCCGCAACCCAGGCCCAAGTGGGGAGCCTTGGAGCACTGGGGCCCCAGAGCCGGGCCTGGCCACGCCCCTCGAGGTAGAGGCCTTCCTGCCCGACAGCGACAGTGAGCACACACGCACACCCCTCCCGCCCCTCCCAGCCTGCCCCCCCGCCTTCCTGCTACCCCCCCCCCCCCCCCCCCGGTCCCCCTGGCTCTGGAGCAGCCCGGAAGGGAGGAATAGAGGGTGACGGTGGGGCTCAAGTCCGGAATTGAGATGAAAATCCAGGAGGCACCGCTGGGAGGCCGAGGCCCCCGGGGCAGGTGCACCTGACACTCATGGGGCAGGGTCGGTGCCAGGGAGAGGCTGTGGCCCGAGTCCTGTCCCGTGTCCCTCCCGGCGTCCCCGCTCCTGCTGGCTCCCGTCACCACCACAGAGCCCGGCTCTGACTGGAATGTTCCGATGCTGAAAGCAGGCGGGCTGGTGGGCAGGGAGGGAGAGACGAGGGCTGGGGGGAGACCAAGCCAGACATTTCTGGGCAAAAACAAGGGGAAATTTCAATCCCTGGAGTGTCTCTGTAGGGGGTCCTGCCAGATGTTCTGAGCCCAAGCCCCAGGAGCAGCTCCCAAGCTGGGAGGGAGGCGCGGTGGGGGGGGGGTGCCCGTGGTTAGACTCGGCGCTGGTGCTGCCCGATGTCTCCACACAGTGGGGCTCCACGGGACCCCCACACCCCGCCCACAGCCACAGCCAGGGGTGGGGCCCAGGCTTCCAGGGTTTGGGAACCCCACACACACCGGTGGGCACATGGTCACACACACGCTCTCCTTTGTGTTACACAAGGAAGCTTTATGCAGTTTGCAAACTGCCAACATTCTTCAAATGCCAAAATGCTTTCCTTTGCATCCCACCCAAGCCTCCTGGAGCCCCCCCCCGCCCCCCCAGAACTAGAGGAACCCTCTCGGCCTGGGGCCCAGCTAGCCACAGGCTGGAGCTGGAGCTGGTCTAAGAGAGGAGTCAGGCAGAGGCGCTGGGTGAGAGGAAGCCCGGCAGGGCCGGATGCAGTCATCCCCCTCCCCCCGGGACCTGCCCCGGCTCCCCACGCCCTTCTGTTCTGCACTCACGTCCTCACCCTGGTACCCGGTGGGCTCCCACCTCCTTGCCCCCCTGCTGGAGGGGGTTCACGGGCTGGGGGGCGCCTGGGGCTTTCCTGTGCACTCGTTCCTCCTTCAGGCGCTCACCCCCTGCTGTTTCCTGCCTGAAATAATAAAAAAAAAAAAGCGGGGGAGACTGGTCTCTACTCCCAATTCCTAGCACAGAGCTCCCAGATGCCTTGGAATGTCCTGGATGACAGGGGGCCTGTGCCCTAATGAGGCAGAGCTTAGTGGGCACCAGAAAGACCAGGCCGTGCTCAGAAGCTTGGAACTTGTAGGGGGAGGGCACCAGAAACTCATTTAATGACCAGTCCTGATGAAGGTGCCATGAGGACCCCAGAAGCACGAGGTTTGGAGAGCTTCTGGGTTGGGGAACCTGTGAAGGTGCTGGGAGCAGGGAGGTGCTGGAGGGAGGAGGTGCTGCAGGGGGGGTCGCTCTGGGAGGGGGGAGGTGCTGGAGGGAGGGGGGAGGCACTGCAGGGGGAGGCCCTGTGGGGGGGGCTGGAGGGAGGAGGTGGTGCAGGGGGGAGGTGCTAGGAGGGAGGAGGTGCTGTAGGGGGGAGGCCCTAGAAGGGGGAGGCTCTGGGAGGGGAAGGCACTGGGAGGGGGGAGGCGCTGCAGGGGGAGGCACTGGAGGGGGCAGCCCTGGAGAGGTGAGGAAGCCCGGCCCCGCCCACGTCTTCCCCGGGGCGGGGTTCATGTGTGTCGTCTGCTCTGTCCTTTATCATAAAGCAGTGAACTAACATTTTCCCCTGAGTTCTGGGGGCTCTGCCGGCAGATTCAGCCCCCGGAGGGGATCGTGGAAGCCTGATTGCTCTGCGCAGGTGAGGAGGCCGGGTGACCCCCGGGGCTGCCGCTGGGGGACGTGGGAGCAGCCCGGTGTGGCCCGCACTGACCTGGGGGACTTGGGGCACCGCGAGCCGGCGTTGGGTGCTGGGGAGGGCGGGCGCGGGGTGCGGGCCGGGCCGGCCGGGAGCGCCGGGAGCCTGCAGGGGCCCCGCAGAT
This sequence comes from Canis lupus baileyi, assembly GCF_048164855.1. Taxonomy (NCBI): domain Eukaryota; kingdom Metazoa; phylum Chordata; class Mammalia; order Carnivora; family Canidae; genus Canis; species Canis lupus. The sequence goes on along the minus strand of NC_132838.1, from coordinate 122,300,843 downwards.
GAGGCCGGCGCGGGGGTGTTCGTGGGGGGGGGCCGCCTCCGGCTGTGGCCACTGGCCTGGGCGAGCCGACCGTGCACACCTGGGCACCGCCGGTGGGGCTGGGGCCGCCTGCACCTGCCCCTGGTGCGGACAGGGTGGCCCTGGGTCCTGCAGCGGGGGCGCCCGGCCTGGCCCTCCGGAGAGTCGGGGCCCAGGTTGGGCTCAGGACGAGGCTGTCGCAGGCTCTGGGCGGATGTCACTTGAATTTGGGAAAACAGCTCGTGGAACAGAGCCTCGGGCGTGGGGCAGCGGGGCTGCTCCCTTCATGCGAGGCGGAGACACGGCGACACCTCACCAGGCGCTCGCGGGTGGTTGCGGGGCTCGGGGCTCTGGCCAACACACCCAGTTCAGGTGCAGCCCCGGTTTGGGGAAACCAAGCGTGGCCAGCCCCGTCCAGTTAGGACACCGGAGAGGCAGAGGCGTCCAGAGCGCCCAGAGCACCCAGGGCCCCCCAGGGTCCCGCCTCCAAGGGTAACTGTTCCCCGTAAGTCGTCCTCTGGCTTTAAGATTTTTTTTCTAGCTTCATAGGCACAGGACCCCGCTGTGTGCATGGTCTGTGCCTTCAGATGAAGCGCAGGGCACCCCCCCCCCCACGTCGGCGCCTGCGGCTGGTGCTTCTCGGGGCGGAACAGTCCGTGGGGCCAAGCCTGCGCAGCTGTGCCCACCCCGCTGTGCACGGGCACCGCGTTGTTCCCAGGAGGCCGCGGCCACCGAGGAAACGCCGCGACCCTTCCCGACCGACCGCGGGGCCCAGGACAGGCGTCCAGGTGGTGCCAGCAGAGGCCGCCGGGCAGGTCCCCGCAGGGTTCAAGCGGTTGGCGGCCCGCTCGGCAGAGGCGGCTGCAGGTGCTCCCGCTCCTCAGCGCCGCCCGGTACCGAAGGGCTCTGTCCCTGCGGTGACCCTGGAAGGTCACTTGGAACCCGGGCCTCAGACGCCAGCCTGACTTCAGGGCTCCCCTCGGGGGTGAGTGGGAGGCAGCCTCTGCCCGAGTGGGTGTGGGGGGAGGGTGTGGGGGGAGGGCGTCCGGAGGAGGGGGTGCGGGAGGAGCAGGGGTGGGAGGCGCGGGTGCAGCGCTGGGCCTGTGGGCTCACAGGGGAGATGGGAAATGAAGCCCGAGGAGCCCCGCGCAGCCTCTACTCTGCTTCCTGGGTCCCCAGGGCGCTGAGGCCACGGCTGGGAGGCAGGCAGGCAAAATCGCCTTCGTGGAGCTCCCGCGAGTGAAGACGAGTGAGGGCGTCGCACCCTCTCCTCTCCGTGGGGGCTCCTCCAGCACCGAAGGGCCCAGCCCTGGGGGGAGCTGTGGAAGCACCCCACCGGGCCCTCCCCAGCTCAGCTCCAGGGGTGCGCCTTTATCCACTTGTTTCCTTCTTTTTTTTTTTAGATTGATTGATTGATTGATGATAGACACAGAGAAACAGACCCAGGCAGAGGGAGAAGCAGGCTCCATGCCGGGAGCCCGACGCGGGACTCGATCCGGGGACTCCAGGATCACGCCCTGGGCCGAAGGCAGGCGCCAAACCGCGGAGCCACCCAGGGATCCCCTTGTTTCCTTCTTTTAAAAATTTAATTTAAATTCAGTTAATTACCATATGATGCATCATTGGTTTCAGAGGTAGAACTTAGGGGTCCGTCAGTTGCACACGCACCTGTGCTCACCCCATCGTGGGCCCTCCCGGAGCCCCTCCCGCAGTCCGCCCGCACCCCTCCCCTCCAGGGACCCTCAGTGTTTCCTAGGCCCAGCGTCTCTTGTGGTTTGTCTCCGTCTCTGTTTTTCTTAGTTTTCCTTCCCTTCCCCTGTGCTCGTCTGTTTTGTTTCTTAAATTCCACGTATGGGCGAGATCACATGAGAACTGTCTCTGACTTACCTCCCTCAACACGATAGCCTGCAGCTCGCCCACATGGCCCACGCGGTGCCATCCCCCCTCCGATGGCGGAGTCCTGCTCCGGGCTCTGCACCCTCGGCTGCTGTATCTACTCTCCCACCGGTTTGTGTTCTGCAAGGGTGATCTGGGCGCTCGTGCCCTGGATGGAGATGCTCTCCGCGGGGTGGGGGGCGGCCGAGGACCGAGTGCTACACGGGGGCCACGAGGCCCGGGTACAGTTCCAGGCCGAGCGGCCAGCCAGGCGTCACTGAGGTGCGCCCAAGTGAAGGCCTGAAGGACGTGGGCCGGCCTTTGGGAGAAGAGCATCCAGGGCAGGGGAAGCGGCGAGTGCAAGGGCCCTGGGGTGGGTGGGGGGATGTCCCCAGCCTGGTGAAGGAGCAGGGAGGAGGCCGGTGAGGCTGGCAGAGCTGGGGGGGTGGCGGGCGGTGAGGACCCTGCGGAGATGAAGTAGGGCCCGGAGGCGTCCTAAGGACTCGGCTGTGCTTGGAGTGAGAAACAGAAGCCGTGGGAGCTGTTTCGGTGGAGAAGTGGCACCGACTCTCCTTTGAGGGCGTCACCAGCTGCCCTGAGCCGGGTCGGGGTGGGGGGTGCGGAGGGGGCGGGAGGGGAGGCCGGGAGCCGGGGAGGAGATGGGTCGCCAGGGCCCGGCAGTAGGAGCAGCAGAATGTGCTGGTGGCCGGGGTGCGGCTGTGAGCGGGTCCGGGGCTGGGGCCTCCGCTCCTGGGGCCCAGCTGCTTGGTGGCGGCGGGTGTGCTCGGGGCGGCTGTTACGAAATAAAGCTGCCACTTCACATTCGAGGTTTCGTGTGGACATGTCTTGGGTTCCCCGGGGGGCATTCCTGGGCCGGGAGTTGTTGGGTCATAGGGCAACTCTGTGCTTAATATTATCTTGAGGAACTGCCCAGAGGTTTCCCAAAGTGGCTGCAGCATTTTAGGTCCCACCCGCATCGTACAGAGGGTCCGGTCTCCTCCCCTCATCGACACTTGTCATTTCCTTTCTAATTTCAGCCACCAGAGGTGAGAAGCGGCGTCTCGCTGTGGTCTTGACGACGGAAGGCGTGCAGCACCCTCTCATGCACCTGCGGGCCGTCTGAATGCCATTTTTGGAGAAATGTCTGCTCAAATCCTTTGCCCATTTTTGAACCGTTTTTGCCCATTTTTGTCTCTTTATTGCTGGGCTGGGAGTTCTTCGTATATGCTCCATACTAGTCCCTTACCAGATACATGATTTGTGATTCTTTTGTCCCATCTTGTGCTTTCTGCCCCTGCCCCCCCCCCCACTTTCTTGACGGTGTCCTTCGAAGCACAAAAGTTTTTAACCTTCATGAAATCCCACTGGTCTTTTTTGTCCCCTGTGGCTTTGCGTCATATCGACAAACCACTACCTCATACAAGGTCGTAAAGACTGGTTCTCATGTTTTCATCCAAGAAATGCCCTATTTTGAGTTCATTTGTCATCATATGGTGCAAGACAGGGGGTTGTCCGGCTTCCTTTTTCTGCACGTTGACGAGACAATTACCCCCCCCCCCCTTGGAATCGTCCCCACACCTCGTTGAAATGTTCTTGTGCTTTGCTCCGGGAGGAACGGAGGCAGGTGTGGATGGTGGTGAGCGGGAAGGAGGGAATGACGGGAGCAGCGGCGTCCGGAGGGAGAGGGGTGTCCAGCGGAGGGGCTGGCGCCCGCCAAGGTCAAGGCCAGTGAGTAGGACCAGGAGGGGACATGGGCACAGTGTCCACAGGGACCTGTCTCTCGTGTCCGCACGGAAACGGGCGCCAAGGCAGCACCACCGGGGCCGAGGCCGAGGCCGAGGGCCGGGAGCCGGGGACGGGGTGAGCGGCAGCGGAGGTGGCTGGGGAACCCAGGGTGCTCGCCGGCAACACAGCTGCGCCCGATGAACCGAGTGACCCCGATCCGTGGGGTCACGTGCTGTTCTTTGGCCGCATCAGGGAGGCAGGTGCAGGGGGAGAGAGTGCAGGGACCCGAGGCCTCTGAGGCTCTCTGTGGGGGCAGGAGGACAAGGCCGGGTCCAGTGGCTGCAGCAAGCAGCCCTCTGCTGACGATGGTCAGGGTCAGCCAGGGAGGAGGTCTTTAGCCTGCAGCCGCCAGCCGGTCCCCTCGAGACCGGGGGACAGTGCCACTGCCCCTCCATCTAGTGAGAGAGGGCGGGCAGGGAGTCACCAGTAGGTCCTCGCTGTCCCAGGGCCCCTCGTCCGTCTCAGGGGGCTTGGGCTGCCACAAGGAAGCCCCGGAGACCAGGTACTTAGCCTCTCGGTGGACGTTCGTGGCTCACGGTGTGGAGGCTGGGAGCCCAGGAGAGGCGGACCCTGGGGGGGCTCTGGCCTGCAGCAGCCCTCTTCCCACCTTGGCCTCCCCCTGCTTCTCCCCCCTTCCCCTCCGAGAGGCCCCTCCTCTAAATGCCATCACACTGGGGGTTAGGGCTTCAGAATTTGGCTTCGGGGGACACAGTTCAGTCCACAGCATCATCCCAGCTGCTCTTGACCTCGAGGGAGCCCAGCTGCTGGGCTTGAGACTAGGGACGGGGGGAGGAGGCTCCTACCCTCACAGGGAGAGTCTGTGTCCCCGGCAGCCCAAGTGGAAAAGGACCATCTTCCAGCTTTATATTTTCCCTCCTGTATCTTGCGGAGCGGTGAGGCCCGAGGTGGCGGCCACTGGCCATACGCGGGTGGCACGTGGCTTCAGAATGGAGATGTGCAGGCGTAAAAGCTACACAGCAGGTTCCAAAGCCTCAATATTTTTAAAAAAGGAAAATATCCCAAGAGCCATTCATCTCAATTACACGTTGAGGCGATAATCGCTTGGGGCGCTGGGCGAGACTCTATTATTAAGTGAATTTCACCTGTTTCTTCTTACTCTTTAAAAATGTGGCAAGTAGGAAATCTGAAGTTATGGTTGTGGCTCGCACTTGTGGCTTGTGTCACGTCCTGTTGCAGAGACACCAGAGAGAAGACCCCACATCCCAAAGGGCCCCCGGCTCGGCAGGCCCTCCTGCCCGGAAGCCTAGGTGCCTGTGCCACCCGCCTGGGGATGAGCGGGACCCGTTCCCGTGCCAGCAGGGCCAGGCCTCCGAGAGGGAGGGCCTCCAGGCCAGTCGGGGCGGCGGTGGACGGTTCCTGGAGGCAGCCCCGGGAGCTGGGGGCCAGGCTAGTTCTTGTTTGGTTTCGGGACAGGTGCATAATCCACGTGTTTACACTCTGGAATCCCCCGGGGCTGGAGGTGCCACACCCGGAGATCCTGGTCCACCTGTGCGGCTTCCTCTGAGCCAGGCTCTCACTGCCCGGGAACCCCGAGCGGTCCCCGGCACCAGTTCCCGTTTGTCTTTCTCTTTATTCCCCCCAAGCCTGTAAGTGTGAAGTTGCTGTGGGGCAGACGCGGTGTAGGCGGCCGATCTGAATCCCAGAGGCCGATCCCCATCTCCTCCGCATTAAAATCAGTGATGAGGCTGCCCAGGAGGCACCTTGACTCCCTCCCTGGTGCTCGGCCCTGGGGCGGCTCCCTCCTCTCCCACAGCCCCAAACAGCAGGGCCCTGGGCATCTTGATCTGTTTCCATTGAGATTCTTGTCTCGTCCTGTCTCCCTGAAGTGCAGTGTGTTGGCTGGAAAGTGTGCAGCTTCCTGGTTCCTGAGCCTTTTCTTCTTCAAGTCGCTCTCCCAGAGGACGGTGTCCCCGCGTGTGGTCGCTGCCGCTCCGTGTGCGTCGTCATCCTACGGCCCTGCCAGTTTGGGTTGGGTCTTTCGTATGGACGTTCACCCATTAATCGTTCAGGCCTTTGCTTCGTTGCACAGGAGAACGGGGAAAGGCCGTCCCTGAGACGCACACGAATGAAAGAAACAGCCGCCACGTCAGTACTGGAGAGAAACCCCTTGCGGCTCCCTGTGCCTGCCAGCATCTGGGGTCCCCACAGCTGCCCTGAAGCTGCGAGTCAGGCGGCCGGGCCCCAGCTTCGCCTCCTGACCCGCTGTTAGCAAGTCTTCCGAGAAGCCTCCTCTGGCCAGTAAAGCCATTTACCTCCCCACAGCCCCCTTCCCGGGGTGGTTTAGGCCAGTCCTGGCGGATCTTCACTGCCATATGTTGATTGTTTGGGATCGAGACTCGTTCTGGTTTCTCTGCAGACACGTTGCAGGACACATGGTGACGCTGTGTTCGTGGCTTATTCAAACCTCAGGAAGACCCCAGCCCCCTGCCCAGGGGAAGTCCTAACAGGGCATCCTTGAGGAGCCACCTCCTGGCCCGGCAGGTGACCCAGGGAGGCGGGAGGGAAGAGAGAGGATGCGCCGCCTTGCCCACTGGATGGCTCCTCTCAATGGGTAACAGGGAGAGGACCGTCCAGCCCAGACATCTCAGAAGACGGAAAAATAAGAGAGTTCATTCCAGCTAAAAATACAACCATCTGCCTGTGAAGAGCCTTGCTCGGCGCTGTCATGTCCACACCCAAAGCAGGTTAAAAACTGGCCTGAACAGATGGTTTCTTTCTATAATTACTGGGTCCCCCCCCACCACCAAGGCTCCTCCTCGGCTGCCTCTTTGCCCTGCTGGCAGCCCCCTGCTGTTTCCGGCCACCCCGTTGTCACTGCCCACCTGGCCACCACCCTGCCAGCGTAGGGGCCAGCCCACAGCCAGCCCTCTGCTCAGGCTGGGACCCCCTCACCCCCTGCTGGGAGTCAGCCACTGGGCCTGGGGGGGGGGCGTCAACACCACCTGGGGAGAGGGCCAGCAGGAGGCCACCCCGGCCTTGTCACCCCCACTAGCAAAGAAAACCGAATCCCACCAGGATGTCCATAATCACCCATCTAATGAGGAATTTTGATGCACCATCCTCCTGTGTCTTGGTGCAGATGCAGTGAGATGTGTACCCCAGACCCTGTGGCGGGGAGGGCACCAAGATGTGAAGGAAGGAGGTTAACACAAAATGTTCGCTGCAGCAGGGAAAACCACACCGGGGACCGGGCTCAGTGCCGGGATGCTCCACAGCCATGACGCATATTTACGAGACATTTTAAAGGACGACGTCACAGATGTCAGTGTTAATTGGTAACAATGTTCAGAGGAGTCTGAGCGGGAAGAATGTGAGTATGTTGGAGATGCCAGATGCCAACACGAGGTGTTAGAGGGTGGGCTGAGCTGGGGGCATGTGTTAAGGGTGATTTTCTGGGTGGTGACACTGATAGTGGTCTCCTGATCCTTTTCTGCATTTTTCTAAGCTTTCATCAATAAACACAAGTGCAAGGAAATGATTATGGTTTCCAAAGACCATTTCAAGGGGAGTAAGGGAATACCCAAGACCGGGGCACAGTGGCTGCCCCTGGGGAGGGGGCTGGGGTAGGCCTGCATGCTGGGGGAAGCCTCGCCTTTCCATCGGTCCTCTCTGGAGTCTTCCGAGTTTTGCACCAGGCTCTTATTACCTGTTAAAAGAATAAATAAAGGAAGATTTTGCAAAGGAGACACAGAAGGAAACACTAAAGCACAGGAGGCGAGGGGAGAGCCGGAGGGAGAGCCAGGAAAGTGCTTTCTCCTCCCAGGTTAGGACTGGAGGTCTGCTCTGCCCTCTTGGGCCCAAAGCCCATCCCAGGGCACCCCAGGACCCCGCTGGTCCCGGGTGACTTCACTCAGGAAGGGCTGCTCCATCTGCTTCAACTCTGGTCAGGAGTTGGGTCAGTGTCTTTCCCAGGAATAAAGGCAGGCGGGCCAGGGGGTGGGAGGGGCTCCCGGGGACATCATTGTGGGCATCTGAACCAGGACCCCGGGGCCATGAGTTGTCACACAAGGTGCCTGAGGGGTCGAGGGAAGCCTCCCCGGTTGGTTGCTCACGCTGGGCCCAGCTCTCCCAGACCCAGGGGTCGTGGGGTCCTAGTTCAGAGGCCCTGGTCTGGCCTTACTCCGCGTGGGCTCTAGTTCAGCCTGACACGGTCCTTACCCCCCTGGAGGTGCCAGGATGCCATCTCCTCGGCAGCGGTGCCCCTCCTCACCCCAGGGCGGCCTGGGCCGGGTGCCCTGCCCAGGCCTGGGGACCCGAGGGACACTGTGCACGGGCTCGGGGAGGCCTGGGGATGCTTGTGGCCGTGTGGGCACAGGGCAGCAAGGGCGCCAAAGCGGGCAGCCTGCGGGGTCAGGCCTTGGGCACCGGACTTGGGAGGCTTGTGTCGTTCCTTAAAGCCACAAATCCAGCGCCTTCCCTTGTGCTCCGTGCGAGCGACCCTGGATGTTGGAGACGCTTTACGGAAAAGGCCCGTCCGGAGACATTTATTGCAATTTGATGACACCGAGTCCAGCTACGGTTCTGAGAGCAAAGGGAACCCAGAATAAGAACCGTGTAGGGTGGACGCATTTCCTAGATCCTATCACTGCAGAAAGACCAATACTCTCGACTGGAGGCATTTAATTTACAGAGCAAAACTCAACAACTACCACAGCCTGCTGGATGGGGAGACTGAGGCCCTGGGGACGGGACGGGTGCCTGGGCGCTTGTGGCTGCAGTCGCCGGGCCACCGTCCGTCGGCGGGGCGGCTCGAGGCAGAGACAGCAAGGGGCACACGACGTAAGCAGGATTCCCGCGGGGGCCAGCTCCCAGGTCCCGAGACGCGGTGCCGCCGGGGAGGGACGGGTCCCGTAGCGGGTGCTGAGGACGGGGCCCCCACGGGAGCAGAGGTGGCTTCAGGAAGCGCCCCCCACGTCTGCGGCAGGCACAGATTTGCTCCTGGCCAGGCTCCCGGCGAACGGGGTGTCAGGACCCCAAAACAGCGTCTTCATAAATAATTTCCAGTACACGATGCGGCACAGTAGTAGCGTCTCCAGCGCGTTTCACTCCATCTACGGCACTACAGGGGCGATGTGGGGTTTCCCAGTACGCGTCCCCTCCTGTGCGTCCGGGGGACCTGAGCCGCCCCAGGAGGAGCCTCTAGTCCCCGTACTGGACTTCGGCCCGCAGCTCCTTGGTGATGTAGTTCACCAGCATGGCCACCAGCTGCTGCTTCAGGGCCTCACTGCCCATGACCAGCATGGTCAGCTGCACGACGTCCGTCCACTCCAGGTGCCTGACGATGGCGGTCACTTCATTAAAGAGCTTCTGCTGCTCAGAGGGCGGCAGCTGCATCAGGATCTGAGGAATCGGCTGAAACTGTCCGCTTGTCATCCACGCGCCCAACAGGCCCCCAACGGCCCCCCCTGCAAAACAAGGACGGCTTCGATGAGCTGGGCCTTATGCGTGCACGAAGGCCTGGGTTCCTGCTGGGAGCACGCCCGCGGCCGTGACGAGTGGGCACATTCCCGAGCAGGCCAGCACAGCCTCGGCCTCGTGTCCCTCCACCCACAGTCGGGGGGCAGAGGTTTATGGGGACTGCGGTCCATTAGGCTCGGATAATTGACACCCAGCATGCCCTTCCCTAAGCTCTGCCCTCCCAGGTGCAGCACGAGGAGTCTCCTCGCAGCTGCGCCAACTGAAGTCTTCCCCAGGGCCTGGAGGTTTCCTGCCTCCCGCAGAACCCTCTCGTCTGAAAGCAGAGCTGAGAAGCAAGTGCATTTTCAAGGAGAATCATCTCCGTGGTGGGGCTGGGTCTTCCCCATCATCGCTCTTTGTCCCTGAACTTTGGAAATGTCAACTGAAAGCACGTGCTTAAGGGACCCTGGGCACAGAGGAGACCTGTACTCTGGAGGCCCTGGTTGTCCACGCCAGCCCCCCAGAGTTGTATGGTGATAATCATCCAGTGTAGGTTACCTGCTCCTACTCTTCCCGTGACCCCAAAGGGGCATAATCGACATTTTTAAAGGAAAATTTAGGACCCAGTTTCAGGTGCACGACTTGGGGACTCGAGGGCTGTGTCGAGGGACGGTTGTATCTGGTCGGGTGGGCCGCAGGTTTGCTACAGGAAGGGGCCCTGGGGCGGGGGAATCACACTCGGGTGCCCTCTGGGGCCAGGCAGGAATGAGGGCGGCTCAGGGAGCCCGTGGGTGACCAGGAGCTGGGTCCCTGCCTAAAGGACGTGGCTACCCCTCGCCGGCCCACGGCTACCCCTCGGATGCGAGGTTTCTTCATTAAAAATCCCATGATTCTTGAACATCATGACGAGATGTTAATGGATGCAGCTCAGCTACTTAGTGATGCTGAAAGGGCAGAGCCTGGACAGGGGAGACGCTGGGGTCACGGTGGACAAACCTGGCAAGGACCCCCTGAACCAGAGGTCGTGGCGGGCGTCCCCAGGGAGGCCCCGTGGAGGTCACGTGTCCCTGAAAAGGGGCCATGAGCTGGGCGCCCCCCCCCCCCCCGAAGGTCTGGGACAGGAAGGGACCGTTGACGCGAGAACCAGCAAAGTCCCGATCAAGCGCGGGAACGGAGAATAGTGACGCGTCGGGGTTGGTTGCTGACTTGTGACAAATGCACCGCAAGGACCCAAGATGGGAATTTGGGGGAACGGAAGCGGCTGAGGGGTTTGGGGGGTTCCCCGCACGGTCCACCAACCGCTCTGTGCTTCCACGGCCCGGTCCAAGTGAAGGTTTCTCTGAAAGGAGACGCCGGGGCCAGAGGGGCCCGGGCCTGGGTGGACCCCACCAGGAGGCGGGAGCCTGCAGCCTCCCAGGAGGCCCGGCGTGGACGCAGCTGGAAACCCGCTCCTCCCCGGGACGCAGCCAGGCCGGCCTCGGGCCCGGAGGCAGAACGCGGCCCCGGCCAGGCTGCCCCTCGGCTGCAGAGGAAGGAGGACCGGGAGGGGAAAGCAGTCGTTCCCAAGGTCTGCTGAACGTCCCCCACGACGCCCGAGAGACGCTTCGAGCCGGCGGCAGGTGCGCTCCTCTGCACCTGGACGGCTGTTGCTGCTCCGGCCTGGGACCGTCTGCTCCCGGACCCGGCGGTCTCTCCCCACGAGCAAGTGGAGAAGGGCCCCCTCGGCCGTGCCAGCCTCCCCTCAGCTCCCTCTGCAGGGACACGTGATGGTGCCAGGGCAAGGAGGCCGGCGGGGACCCAGCACAGCCCCACTGTCGGACGCTGGGACACGTCCCTGCGGGGAGAGGCGCCCCGGGTCTGCGTGGACACGTGCCATTTGCAAGGATGCCCGGATTCCTGAGACATTCACACTCAAGCCCGTGTTTCCCATAGGATGAGTTAGGTACACGGAGACCGTGTCACAGAAGCAACCTCAGCTCAAAGCATCGCACACGGGTCACCCTTCCGTGGGGTCTCTGTGGTGTCAGGGGCTGTTTGTACGACACCCTGGAGGCTGGCCGCCCCCCGCGGAGCTTGCACTTACCAACAGCTAGTCCGGGTGGGCCTCCGACCAGACCACCGAGGAAGGCCACAGCCCCAGTGACCAGGGCGCCCTTCCCAGAGTGCTTGACGGCTGCCTGCATTTTCCTCTCCTCAGCGATGGAGCAGAGCAGCCTCATGACGTCTTCCACCACGAGGGGCATCTTGGCGAGCCTCGAAGGAAGCATTTCTAAGGGAGAGTGTTAATGAGCATCGGACTATTTCCGCCCAAACGCTAGTCCTCCTAGAGTCGAGGCCGAGTCTCGCGTGGACGGCAGCAGCTCGGCTGGAGCAAGGCCAGGACGCGTGTCCCCCGGTCACCCGCGGAGGCCAGTGTGCCCTCCTGGCATCCACGGCCTTCTGCTGGCTCCCGCATCCCCGGGGCCTGGAGCCTGGCGGGGGGCACGACGGCCCGGCCTCGATCCCGGCCCTGGGACAGGGCAGGGGAAGGCGCTGGACGCGGGGACCGCGTGTGCCCGCCCTGGGCCCCTGAGCACACTCGCCCAGTCCTGCGTGTGAAGTGCAGACACACCAGCTACAGGCTGGGCTCCCGAGGGTCCGAGGGGATCGGAGGCGGGCACCCGGCGGGGGTCAGGGTGGCCCTGGAGGATGTTCTCTCACCCATACACGCCTCTGACACGCCACTGACGCCAGTGGGGCTCCGCATGTGGGCTGTGAAGGCAGGGCCAGGTGACCTGGGAAGGGCCGCGACTCGAGAGGCAACACAGCCGCGGTGCAGGCTGAGCTGCTGCCTTTGCCACAAGCCTCCAGCTGGCGTCCTGACTGCACTGTGGACAGCAAGAGCCTAGGAGAGCACGACCCAGGACTCCTGCCACCTGCCACGTTGCCCTGGAGCTCAGAAAGTGCCACCCACATCCCCCCAACGTGTCTGCTTGACCAGGTGGGGTGTGGAGGCCGCGCAGGGTGCTCCAGGGCCTGGAGGAGGTCGGGTGCGCCTGCCCCGCCCTGGCTCCCTGCGTCCCGGACCTGCCAGGACACCCGTGGCGCCCCGGCTCCTTTCCCCCCACTGCAGCCCTGGCGCAGAGTCCAGGCCCATCCGCCACCCTGGAAGCGAGCCGCCGGGACGGGCGAGCCCCGTGCACACACAGGTCACAGTAATGCACTAGCGTCCTAACAGCAACCGGACTGCACCTGGCGCGAGTCACCGAGCGAGGAGGGGGTGCAGGGTGTGACTTGGTTTACCCAGTCCCAGGTGCTGCGCAGCTATGCCAATAAAATGAGTTTCGCGTCAAATACTACCGCATTTCGAGTATTGAGAACCCACGGGTCTCATTTCACGGTAGGTCCCTTGGTAGAGCGAGCGGTCCTCCCGGGTCCCCGCTGTGTCGTTCACACCCGGCTCATGCCGGCTTTCTGGCCGTCCGCTGTGCTGGGGAGCAGGGAGACCGCGGGCCGTCCTGGCAGGCCCTCTGGAGGCTGCGGGGCTGGCTGCCCGGGGCTGCCCTCACCGGTGGGGAGGATGCACCCGCACTCACACTGCGTGGCGGGCAAGGAAATGCGCTAAAGGGGCAGGAGAGGCCCCGTCCCCCCAGTGTCCCTCAGGGAACCTAGCTCCCCAGCTGCTCTGAATGACTTCCCAGAAGCGCCAGGGGCTAGGGAGGCCTCGTGGTGCAAATGGCACCCCCGGGCCCCCGGAGCCCAGCAGGGCCGCGCAGGGCACAGGCCAGGGCTGCGCAGAGCTGGGGAGCCAGCCGGTGTCGGGCGGTGGACGCGGCCCACCTCTGGCTGGGTGCAGGGGCTCCCCACCGAGGCCTCAGTGCGAGACACCCCTGGGTGAAGCTCCTTGGGGCCTCATTAGCAGGTAGAGCATCAGCAGACCCCGCGGAAGGGCTGGGACCCGGGGCCCGGGGCCTCGCTGAAAGCCCGGCTCCTGACTCGTGACTTCACCACGCGGGGCGGGAAGCCGGTGCTGCGTCTCCCCACTCCTCGCCTGCCGTCTGTACCGCAGGGACGCGGGGGGACAGGCCCAGGGTGGGCGGCGCCTCCCCACGGCGCACCTGTGTCGCCAGCAGGTTCACGCACAAACGGGCTCTGGGCCCAGAGAGCCCCTCTGCTGCCCGGGGGGCGGGGGGGGGCAGCGCCAACTGGCGGCCCCGATGTCACCAGCACCAGGCTGGGGTGCTGCACGGCTGGTTCCGGGGAAGAGAGAGGTGAGCCCACCCGGGAGCACAGCGCGGCTTCTGAGCTGGACCAGGTGGTGCAAGGAGGGGGAGGCTCCCGGGAGGGAGAGCCTTGGAGGAGGGGGAGGCTCGGAGGGCACCTGGTGGCCTCACAGAGCCCGGATGCAGCCTCAGTGGCCTCAGTCCTGCCTCTTCTCTGTTGGGCTCTATAGGGTCTTGCCGTGTAGCCCCAGCTCCCACGGGCCTGTCTTCCTCCTCGACAGGCCGGGGCACATGTCCCCGCGGCCCACCCTGGCCCTGTGGCAGCAGCCCCGACTCCTGACAGACTGGGGGTGGCCGGTGCTGAAACCCCAGCGTCCACGGCCATCTGCGCTGACCTGTCCTGACCAAGCGCAGGGCCGCCCTGACCCCTCGCCCGAGGGGAGCAGGTGCCGCCTCCCTGTGCCCCAGGCCCTGGCTGGGCGGCTGTCCCTGCCTCCCAGCGTAGGGAGGTCACCCTGACCTTTTGGCATCTTGGCATCTCCTCATGTCTTTTTGTACAGGCTAAGGAAACTTCCAGCCCTTCGGATATCTTTTATTATTATTATTATTATTATTATTATTATTATTCATGAGAAACAGAGACAGAGAGAGAGGCAGAGACCCAGGCCGAGGGGGAAGCAGGCTCCAGGCGGGGAACCCACGCAGGACTCGATCCGGGATCCCGGGTCACGCCCTGGGCTGAGGGCGGCGCTAACCTTGAGCCTCCGGCTGCCCTCCCTGCCCTCCCCCGGGATCTTCCCCATCCTCCCATCCCCGGGACTTCCGGCGGGCGGGGCGGGCGGGGCGGGCGGGTGCTGGCACCTGCATCCTCCTAGGACGCGCCCTGCTCCCCCGGAGGGGCGCACAGCCCGTGACCCGGAGCTCACGCACGCCCGGCACTGCGGACGCCCCGCTCGGCGCCAGCGCCCTGAGTCCCGCCCCCGGGGTCGCAGCCCGCTAGGCCGCCTGTGTGCCTGGGCCGTGACTCGGCCTCTCCGTGCCTCAGTGGTTCATACGGGCCCTGGACACCTGGCGCCGGGGGCGGGCCCCGCAGCCCGTGGGTCTCCTGCACCGCGCCCCGGGCGCTGGCCTCTCCCGTGGGTGCCCAGGCCCTGCACCTGCCGGCCGCGACCCGGGGAGACCCAGGCCCTGCACCTGCCGGGCCGTGACCCGGGGAGACCCAGGCCCTGCACCTGCCGGGCCGTGACCCGGGGGCGCGCAGGCTCCGGCTCCTCAGGCCCCGCGTCCCCCCAGGCCCTGCTGCCCGCAGCCCCGCCCCGGCGCGCCCCGCCCCCAGCGCCGCCCGCACCCGGGTCCCCGCACCCCTCCCCGCCCCCGCGCACCCCTCCCCTCCCCCTCCCCACTCCCCGTCCGCGTCCCCGTCCCCGCCTCCTCCCCGGTCCCCGCGCACCCGCCCGCACCCCAGCGCCGCCGCCTTCCGCTCACCCGCCCGGGCCCTTCCGGCGTCCGCTCCGCCGCCGCGGCTCCCTCCTCCTCCTCCTCCTCCTCCTCCCCCTCCCCCTCCCCGCCCCTCCCGCCCGCCGGCCCGGCCGCGCCCCTCCCCCTGGGGGCCTGGCCTGGGCGGCAGCACCCACGATCCCGACCTCGCAGCGCCCCCCCCGCTGGGCTCCCGCCCCTCCCCCTGGCGCGGCCTGGACCGCAGGCGGCTGACCCGGGCGCCCCTCGGTGCCACGAGCCCCCCGCGACCCCCAGGCCCGGATGCGGATGCCGCAGTGACCCGGACCGCGCGGGACCCCGCCCGGTGTCGCCCGGTGCTGCCAGGGGCCTGGGTCTGGGCCTTTGAAAGACTGAGGCCTGGGTTTACTCCTAGGCTTGCGGGGCATAGGTCACGGGGGTATGGACAACACCCCCACCCCCACCCACCCCCCACCCACAGACTCAGGCTGGCCTGGAAGCCTCTCAAATCCGAAAAAGGCCCCGGGGTCCCTCAGTGCCGACCCCACTTGATCAGCCCCCCATGCAGTGAGGTGCAGGGAGTGTCCCCCCGGGCACCCAGGAAGGGGGTGGAGGGCCCTGACTGCAGCCTGGGCCCCCCCAGCTCAGAGCCCTGCTCTCGGGGCGCCTGGCACCCCGGGCCGAGGGCCGCCGTCACCCTGCCTGGCTCCTTTCATTTCTTTTTCTTCTCTGGAATGGAAAGTAGTTTGGGAGTGAGTGTGTCCTCGCAGGCAGCCACACCGCACGTACGCGGCCCAGGTGCCCGCACACACAGCACGCACTTGCACGCACATATGCTATAGCATATACCGGCCCCGTAAGGTGGTTCTTTCAAAAAGGTACACATGTGGCGACTCTAAAGAGCTGTGCCTCTTCACCGCATGCAGCTCAGTGAGCTGGGGGCCAGGTAGACGCCCGTGAGACCATGTCACCAGCCATCCCCTAAGCCCGTCCTTCCCTCCAGAGGTCTCCTCCCACCCTCCTTATTACTGTCACTTGTGCACACGGGGTAAGCACACCTGACGGCCGGCGCGGCCCTTACTATACATTTGTCTACCGCACGGTCTTGGTCTTACCAGGGGCAGGACGGACACTCCCCGCCCACCCTGACATACCCCACCGTCTCCCAGTAGGAGCCCCCCCTGAGTTGGGGGGACGGCCCTCCGCACACTCGGCCCGCCCCGGAGAGCCTCCCATTCCCCTGCGGGCGGCTCCCTCTGGCGGCTCCTCAAGGAATCGGGCTGCCGGCTCCCCGGAGGTGGGAAGGCGAAGGCAGGAGAGATGCTGGAAGGAAAAGCCACAGGCAGGGTCCTCCAGGGCAGGCGAGCTGCGGGCAGCCCCGCCACCTCTGCACCTGGGACCTGCACCCTGATATGAATGAAGTCGTGGGGTCGCACGCGCACAAGCCCGCCGGGGTAGCGCGGGACGCCGCGGTCTCCTCGTGGCAGCCAGGCCTCCTGCAGAGCGGGGCCTGAGAATGACAGGCGCGGTGCCCTGGCCCGGCATCCAGACAGCGGCCCCGTGACGCCCACCGTGCTGAGGTCTGGCTCGGGGACCTTGCGGAGGTCATTCAGCTGCTCTATGCCTCAGTTTCCTCCTTTGGGAAATGGCAACGATAATAGTGCCTTCTCGTAGGGTCGTTCTGGAGACTCGGGGAGGTGATGCCTGGGCATCTAGGTCATTCTTGTTGATGTCATAGACTCTGAAAACGAAGCCCATCTCCAGAGTCGCAGTGGGAGCCTCGCACCCAGGGAGGCAGGAGACTGACTCCACCCCCCTACCCCCCCCCACCACGCAGGGTCCACCATGCTGGAGGCCCAGGCTGCATTCACGGAGCCCGTGTCGGACGTCGGCCCATCACTCACCGCACGTTAACTGAGCACCTTGGGCTTCCCGAGGTCCCTGGACTCTGTCCTGTGCCTGCTGAGGACGGGGAGGGGCATCCCTGGGCCCGAGGCTCAGAGAGCCTGGATCAAAGGCCGAAGGGAGGCTCGGGCCCCGGAGGCTCTCCAGGCTTGCGGAAGCTCTGCAGGGTGCAAGGTCCATCTCAACCGTGTGCGGGCTGGGGTACAGGACAGGGGCTGATGGGACGGGGTGCGGCCTAGGACACCCTTCCTTCCGTGGCCCCGTCTTTCCGGGGACGCACGCCATTCCCTTCGTACGTGGAATGTTCGGCGCACTGCTGGCCACGTAGCAGGGAGATGGATGGGCTGGCTAGAGCCCTGTGACGAGGGACCACAAACAAGGTCCTCGCACAAGTACCAGCGTCAGGGCTGCAGATGCCTCTCCAGGGTGACGCAATTCAAGGCCAAACGCAGGTATTCCACAAATGCCAGGTAAGCGTGTGAGGATGCACATGGCACCTGGGGCACAAGGTACTTTCAGGCTCAGCCCATGCGTCAAAGTCGTGGAGGGACCACGGGGCCGCCTGCCTTTGGTCTCAGGGAGCTTAGTTCAGCAAGGGCTGTTGTGGGACGAGCTGGCTGGGACTGGTTACGAGCCCATCCCGGGCTTCATCGTCCTTCTAAATACTTAAGTCGTCCTCTTCCTTGGTATTTACGTCCTTGCGATATTTGCAGACGGCGATCCTGTCCCTTTGTCTTCACTTAGCACCTCTCCACCTATTTGCCACGTGCTGAGTGTGTGTCATCCTCATTCATATTATTATTCACTATTATGTCCCCCGTGCACACTCCCTGGGTCCCTGAGCCACCATCACTGCCGCGTGAGTTTCCTCCAGGTCCCCCCTACACGCTCCAAGTCACCGGGATGAACCGTCAGAAGTCAGTAGTCAGGTGACAGGGGACGGCTCACAGGCCCTCTGGCCTCCTGCTCCTCTGTCATTTTTGTCACTTTCCCCAAAGCCACATCAAATAAATAGACGAGCCGAGTAAAAACGGTGCAAATGCAGTTTCCAGACAACTCCCCTGCCCCTGCTTCCACCCAGACGGCCCCCAACGCCCGCAGCTACGAGATGAGGCTAAGAATCCGCGCCCTCAGCGCCCTCGGAGGAGGGCCAGAGTGGAAAGCGCTTCCTAAACTGCAAAGCGGGGAGCGTGGCGGTACCCGCGACGCATTCCACGCACGACTGCATCCCCGCGGAACGTTCCAGAGGTCCCCTGCGCTACAACCAGGAATTCTCAGTTAGGGTTTACGCAGCGAGCCTGGTAGAGCCGAGATGCACCCTAAAATCTGTTTGTTGAGAGAATAGAGAGGTGCCCTCCTCCAAACTCTACCAGGTAAAGTGTGGGACCCGGAGCGGCCGGGCCCTTGGGGTCAAGCTGCGGACGGCCCCGAGGGGGCTCTGGGAGGCGCAGCTGCTGCGGAAGAGCTGGGAGGAAAATCCACGTTGTCTTCTGTGTGGAGCTCGCTGAGGAGGCCTGAGCCCCCGGAACACTGACCCTCAGTCCGAGATGCATGATTTCCCATGGTTCTGTTGAACAGGCCAGGCTCACGCCAGTGTTTCTAGAATCATCCTGTTGCCGTCAGAACAGTTTCTGGAACAACAGGACTTTTATCGCCCGGCCGTGTCCGTCGGAATGACCTTCTAGCACAGAAGGGGTGCCAGGGTCGCTGCGGGGTGCTGAGGCCTGTGTTTCCAGGTGCTCGGAGGGCGGAGGTTCTTTCTCCCAAGTAGCTCTTCCCTGAGCGCGCCCCGCGCGGTTTCTCTTTCTTGTTTTAAACTTTGGCGCGTTCGTGATTTTGTTCTGTGATGAAATGTGGGGCTTTTTTTGTTGTTGTTCTGGGGGGTTAGCCAACACCGATTCCCCCAAGTTCTGGAGCCTGGAAGCCTGGACGCCGCCGGGGCGAGGGTTGCAGTCTGCGGTGCGCCCTCGGGGCCCGTGTCCCGGGTGTCCCGGGACGGAGGGTGCGAGTCTCTGCCGTCTCCCTTCCGAGACCATCCGTCCTGTCACACCAGGGCCCCGCCCTTAGGGCCTCGCGGACCCTAGGTGCCTCCTGATGGGCTCCATCCCCGAACACGGTCACGCTGAATTTGCCTCCACGTGAATTTGGGGGCACACAGGGCATCGCGCTGAAGTTCTGTTATTATTGCTGAGGAAAACCCAGAGCCCTGGTGTCAGGGAGCCTGATACGCAACACTTCCGAAGGAGTAAATGATGAGAGGATGCTTGAGACCTTGAAACGTCCAGCGCAGCTCAGGTATGTAACCTCCTCCTTCAGGCGGGAGCCCACGGTGGGGAGAAGGGGGACGGGCAGGAGGCCCCCCTTAGTTCACTGCCCTCTGACCCCCTGTTGGAAGCGCGGCCTGGATCCCGAAGCACGTCCCTGACTCCAGCACGAAGGTCTTAGCAGCCGGGACGTCACCGCCTCTGGGGAAAGGGTGGTCCCCCGATCCTGGACATCAGCTCTTGGTTTAGGGCCCCCCCGCAGTGACAGGTGGGAGGACCCCGAGGAGTCCCCGAACACCTGCCCACACACTCCAGCGCCGGCAGCAGCACCTCTGCCACCGCCGCCACGTCCGCGCGTCCCTGGAGAACCGCGCTGTCAGGTCAGAGCCAGAGCTACCGACGGGGACACGTCCTGGCCCCGGGGAAGGGCCGAGGCTCCCAGCCACAGCCCCCCACTAGACGGAGCTCCCGTCCTCTCGGCGTCCTGGTTTCCAGATGGTTCCTCAGGCTCCCCAAGATGCAGGGAGAGGAATGGCCTCTCCCGGGTTACACGGCTCGCGACAGAGTGAGGTCACACCTCCAGACCCCTGGGCGCGCGCTCTCCCCGCAGCAGGGACGGGATGGAGGGCCCTGCGGGGGGGCTGGGGGCCGTGGAAGGCAGGGGGGCTGCGGGGTCGCACGCACACCCCCCCCATGAACCGAGCCATCGGCGGGAAAACGACCCTGGAATTCTCCAGCACGGAGACGCCCCCACGGTGGGAGCTCCTGGGAGAGGGGCGCCCCGCAGTGGCCGGAGCTCTGTTGGGGCGCCGCAGCCTTGGGAGCTGCCTGGGGTCTCCCCTTGCCCCCACGCCCCTTCCCGCCGGCAGCTGGCTGTCCCTGCTCCCCTGAGGGGCACCCGCCGGACCTGAGGCTGGAAGGCGGCGGGGAAAGGGGTGCCGTGGGCGCACATCCCTTCTTGGGCCCCCTTTCTGCCGGGACAGCAGAGACTCCGTCCGTGTTCCCCCAGGGCTTCCCGGCTGGGGCCTCAGGTGCACGAGGCTCCGTCACCCCCACGCGCGGCCCTGAGCAGGAGGACTCCGGGGGGAGGCCTGGGCGGATAAACAGGCGGCGTCTGTGCAGCTTCTGTGGGTCAGGTCGTCAGCGATGCGAGGGGCGCCGTGTCCCCCAGGCCCTGCTCCGGCCACGGCCGCTCCCCTGTCCCCCTGCCTATGCCGGACCCGCCACGGGGGTTCCCTTGGCAGCTGCCCTCAGGCTTGGCCGCGGAGCCCATGGAGGAGCCAGCCCGGGGCGAGGCCCGCAGGCCCGGGGGCACCTGCCTGGGGGGCGGGGCGGGGTGGCCCGCGGGAGCCAGGCATATCCGTCGCGCGAGCTCCTCAGAACATCTCCAGGAACCTCGCAGACGACAGGCCACGTGGTGGGAGCAAAGCCGCTTCCAGTGACGCCGGGGAGCCCCAGGCAAGGCGCAGGGAGCTCGGAGGCGGCGGGCACCCCGTGCCCCACTCCCAGCGCCGGGCGGGGACCCCGCTGCTTCCCCGGGACAAAGGCCCCGGGGCCTCTGCTGCGCGCAGGGGAGGGCGCCGCTCTGCACCCCCCCCCCCCAGCAAGCACGGAGCCCCGGGGCGCAGCCTGGCCAGAGTGCGCCGGGCCTGCAGGAAGCCCCCGCGGACCCTCCTGTGTGTGGATCTGTGGATGCGGCCGCGCGCCCCGGGCCCTTGCCTTCCCCCGCTGCTTGCTGCTGCCCTCCGGCAGGCGGTCTGCGGGCCGTCCTACACGAATGCGTCGTGGCCCTGCCTGTGCTGTGGTCTCAGGGCACAGTCCTCCTCTGGTGCTATGGAGATCATCAGGGCTGCGGCAGGATGCGGGGGTGGCAGGGGCGGGGTGGGCAGAGGGAAGGTGTCCTCCGGGCCAGAGCCCGGCTTCAGTCCTCTGAGCCAGATCGCCAACTCTTGCCGGGGGAGTCCGCCTCGGCCGGGGGAGTCAACGCTCTCACTCTGTCCAGCCTGCTTTTCTTGCCGGGAAAGCTCCAGAATCTAAGTAGGAGGGGCTCAGGGGCAGCCGCGTCCTGGCAGGAGCAGGAGGCTCAGGGGCTTCTCTCAAGTTGTGTCTGCAAAGGGAGCACACCCCTGAGGTCCACGTTGCAACGTTTAATAATGTGAGACGTCCTCAAAGTGCTTTTCTAAGCCGCGTCAGGCTGAGGAGACGCCCATCGTTGGCTCACGGAGCTGCACCAACCTCACCTTACCTGGGATTATTGCTGCATGAGAGGTCGCGTCAAGACTTAGTGGCTTAGGGCAACAGTAAGGGCGTCCCACATCTCCTCCCAGCTCTTTGTGCGGGTCAAGAACTTGGAAAGGCTTTTCCCTGGGCTGGGGTCCCGTCATCTGAAGGCTCGACTGGGGCTGGAGGATGGGCCTCCGCCACGGCAGGCGTCTATGGCCGCGGAAGCTTCAGCTCCTCACCCGCGGGCCGCGCTGGAGGGCCTCCTGAGCACCCTCACGACGGAGCGGCGGGATCCTCAGAGCCAGCGATCCCGGCACAGAGCAGAGGCCACATCTCCGCCCGCTCTAGCTTTGAGAGTTACACATCCTCACGTCCTCGCATCCCAGGGCTCGTGCAGCCCAGCATCCGTCAGTCTGGCCGGGGCTGCACAGGATGTGAACACAGTAGGTGAGGGTCACGGACAGCGCTCGTGGACACTGGTCACCACTAGCGATGACCATCAGTTCTACTTTCCAGGGGTTTTCTGAGGGTCTGGAGGGCGGTTCGACATGGCTGACGCCGCCATCTCTCGCTTGTCTTTGTCGTCGACGGAAGCGACGTGGTCGCTTACTGTTAATGGTGTCCCGTGTCGCAGCCAAGCCGCCATCTGTCCAACAGACGTGGACTCGGGGCTCCTTCCGGATTGGGGGATAGAACAGTAGTCAAGAGGGACAAGATTCCTCATCGTGCGTCCCTTAGGGAGGACACGAGGAGACAAACGGACGGCAATTAGTGCTACAGTGCAGTAGAGGGGCTGTAGGTGTCGCCAGCAGTGGGGCCTCAGGGAGGACACCAGGCCGAGCGCCGTACTTGGGGGTCCGCACACCTCGTTGGAAATCCGCGATGACCGTGCACGCAGTGGGGTGGCTGCAGGCCAGCGTGTCAGCACAACCACAGCCTGGATTAGGTGGACTTCAATAGCATCCCCCTCTCCTGGGGCGCCCGCGTTGGCACGACACTCCCCCTCCCGAACGTGAGACCCACGGGAGAGGGACTGGCTGTGTCTTCCCTCCCCCCGTGTCCTTGGCACCCACCGAATGACCAGACGGAACTGGAGTCCACCAGCGCTGGTCGTTACCTATCATGGTCTAGCAGGCGTCAGCCTCGTGGGCGTCTCCTAGTCGCTCAGGTTCTATGCAAGTCACTTCACGTTCATGACGAAAAGCGGCTGAGGCTCCCAGCCCACGTGGCGTGGAACGTGGGCGCAGCACCCCACGGACCGCCAGAGAGGAGCGCGGCAGCAGGGCGGGAGCCCCCGGTCGTCCGCTTGCCCTCAGCCTCCTGCGTCAGCTGCTTGCCCGGAGGCCCCTCCCGCTCCGCTTGCCTGGCCCGGGGGACTGGGGCGCCCAGGGCCTCCCGGCTCCTGCCCGAGGCGTCTCTAACCCCGCGCGCTTGCTGTCGGGGACGTGGAGGGTTTACGGCGGCCAGAGCGGGGAGATGCTATTGAGACACCTGCCCTCCCGGGGCCAGCCCCTCGCCCTGTCACCCTGGACACCCCCGCCCAAGGCCCGCGCCGGGTGGATGCTCCTCCCCGGTTGGGGGTCGAAGGCTGCAACTAACTCCTTACCCTCGGGTTAGCAGGTCACATTGTTGGGCGTGCGTCCACTCGAGGACAGCCGTGGGCGAGACGGCTGCCTGGAGTCCCACGGCGGGTTATGTAACGGCCCTTCCCTTAGAGACGCACGCACCCCCATCAATCATTATGCGGTTTTTAAAATAGCAAATCTTAAATTCTGGGTCTTCGTAGATACACAGACGTGCCCGCAGGACAGCTGATTAACACAGAAATAGCGTCTTGAGAAAACTGACAAATCTTGAGTACTTATTTATTCATTTTTAAGGTCTTATTTATTTATTTTAGAGCAAGAGCCAGAGAGCAGGAGGAGGGAGGGTTGGGGTTAGGGTTAGGGTTAGGGTTAGGGTTAGGGGGTCTGTCGGTTAGGAGGAGGGAGGGAGAGAGGGACAATTCAAGCACACCCCCCGATGAGTGTGGAGCCGGACACGGGGCTCGATCTCAGGGCCCTGAGCTCAAGGCCTGGGCCGAAACCAAGAGTGGGTTGCTTCTCCGCCCGGCCATGCAGGCGCCCCAAATCTTGGGTACTTTTTAGAACTACTTTTGACGGACGCCTGAGTGGCTCAGCAGTTGAGCACCTGCCTTCGGCCCAGGGCGTGACCCCGGGGTCCTGGGATCGAGTCCTGCGTCAGGCTCCCTGCGTGGAGCCTGCTCCTCCCTCTGCCTGGGTCTCTGCCCCTCTCTCTCTCTCTCTGGGTCTCTCATGAATAAATAAATAAGATCTTAAAAAAAATAAATACAACTACTTTTGTAAAAGATCTCTCGGTGTATCCCACATACGCCATCGCTTTGCAGAGCAATCTGTTGCCCTGCCCTGACCCGGGGCGTCTCGGAGACGGTCTGTCCTGCAAGGCTGTGAATGGGAGCAGTGGCGCAACTGAGTGCGTCCCCAGTGCTCCGTGGGCAGGTGCGCCGGGGCAGGGGGCCAGAGGGCGTTGCGACGTCTCAAACAGAAATATAACATCTTCTTTCATCCTCTGCAGAGTCTGGAGCTAAATTCACACCTTTTTTTTTTTTTCTTCCCATCACTTAAAATCAGATCCTCGCCCTTAATACTTCCTTTCAAAACTGCACCAAAAACGATAACGTCTCCTCATGCATATGAATTACCCGAAGCGCGTGACAGTCGGCCCCACTGGACTGTGCTAGAGCCTCAACCCAACTGCACTGGAAGCTGCTGAGCCCCGCTGAGGCGAAGGTGCCTTTTCATTCCGTGAGACATTTAGGGCAGTGGACGTCACCCTGCCCTCACGTGCTCGCGTGGGCCGACTGTAAGGAGGACATGTGCTCCCCGTACCTGTTCCTGAGCGAGGCAGGATAACGAATTCGGGTTTGGGACGGAAGCAAGCAGTGGCCGCTGTCTCCCCTGCGCCCACCCGCGTGGATGCCGCTTTACCTGCCTCCTTCGCTGTTCCTCTGCGGAAAGGGGCTGCGCCTTCCACCGACATCTCGGCCCCGCAGCCACGCGGACGCTCAATGGTTACTCGCTCCGGGAACAGACGGAGCATAAAACACGATTATTTATTCTAAACACAGACGTAGCACCAAAGACTCAAACACCTGATGACTGGTCCTTAGAGGAAAAAAGCCCTGAAACGGGCTGGAAATTTCAGGCTTCACGGCCAAGCTCGGAGCATGAGTGGAAGCCGCCACGAGGGGGAGCTCGGGATCTGGAAATCCGGGAAGCGCGGCTCCCAAGCCCTGGATTTTGGTCCAACAGACGAAGCTCTCACTTTGCGGGGGCTGCGCAGCGACAGCGAGGCCGAGTCTCCCTTCGCCATGGTGCTCCGCGATTCTTCTCCACGTGCCCGGACGGGGCACACGCGCCCCTGCAAGGCCCAGGGTCTCGGGCTGGCTCCAGGGACAGCGCGGCGGCCGCGCACAGGCCTCCCTGTGCTTTCTCCTCCCTTTCGGCCCCCCGGGGACTGACAGGGGTGCTTTCCCAGGGGAAGGGGGAGTTTGGAGACTCTGGCTTAACCTAGGTCCTTCCCAAAAATGCGGAGCTCCAGGAAAGGCCTTGACCCAGGATGGCTGCTCTGAGAGGCCACCCCAGGGACAGGGATGAGGGTCGGGCGGGCACGGCCCAAGAGGAGGGAGAGCAGGTGTAAGGATGCGAGGCCTCGGCTGGTGGGTGCTGCTGGGGGCGGCCAGGGCGCAGCCCCACGCAGACTCCTGGATTCCCTGCCTACCCCGCCCCCCGCCCGGACGCCAGCTAATCCCCCGTCCCCACCGGCCCCGACCCCCCTCCATCGCCCACCCCCCAAGGCTCCCCGAGTGTCACCTCCTGCCCTCCTAGGCTGCACCTGTGCCCCGTGTGCCGTCTGCCGCCTGGTGCCACGGCGTTAGGGAGACCCCGGGGCAAACAGCAAACCACACACTTGAGGCAAAGGTGCTATCGGGGCCAGATAAGCTGAGGCTTGCCCCACAGCCGCAGCTGTGGCGTCAGAGCTGAGGCCAAGGGGGACGTGGGGCAGCGAGAGGCTTGTCCAGCACGGTCCACCCGGCCCCGCTCACACCCTGTGCGCTGCATCAGCTCCCATCTGCCGCCAGGTCTTCAAGGCAGAGACCAGCCACCGTCCCCGCGGCCGATGGCCCTGGAGCCACGGCGATAGCCATCACCCCCGTCCCACACCAGCCACTCCGGACTCCCTGGTCTTGGCCGGTGGGAAGCAACAAGCCCTGCTTCCCCTTCCGCCAGCCCCTGTGACCCATCAGCTCGCTGCCTCGGTGCACTTGCCTGCTCTGGACGTTCCCCGCGAGCATGGTCGCACCTGCTGCCCGTTCAGGCCCGGCGTGTTTTGCTCGGCGTCGTGTTCTCAGGTCCATCCCCGCCGCAGCGGGTCTTGGAATCTCATTCCTTCCTGAGGCCGAATGTCGTGCCTCTGCGCGTCGACCCTGGATTAGTGTCCGATCTGTCGATGGCCACTCGTGTGCCTCCCGCCCTCGGGGCTCTTGCGAATACTGCTGCAGAGGCCGCCGGCGTTCGTCCGAGTCCCTGTGTCCGATATTTTGGATCTATCCCCTGACTGCAATTGCTGCTGATTCTGTTTTTAATTTTTTGAGGACCCACCACCCCGCTGTGGTCCACAGCAGCCGTGTCCTTGTGCATTCCCGCCGACGGCGCACGCCAGGGCCCCGACATCTCCACATGGTCACCACCACTTGTCCTTTGCTTCCTTGTGTACTAGCCTTTCTAACGGGTGTGACGCCGTGTCTGCTTCATGGTCCCACTTGCATTTCCCTCAGGACCGGTGCTGTTGACCATCTTTTCATGTGCTTTTTGGGCACCTGTACATCTTTTTTTTTTTTTTTTAAGATTTTATTTTAAATAAAATAAAATAAAATAAAATAAAATAATAAATAATGAATAAATTATTTTAAATTTTAATAAATAATAAATTATTTTAAATTTTAATAAATAATTTTAAATAATAAATTAGATTATTTTAAATAAAATAAAATAAAATAAAATAAAATAAATAAAATAAAATAAAATCTTTCATGAGAGACACACAGAGGGAGGCAGAGACACAGGCAGAGGGAGAAGCAGGCTTCATGCAGGAAGCCTGATGCGGGACTCGATCCTGGGACCCCAGGGTCACACCCTGAGCCAAAGGCAGGCACCAAACCACTGACCACCCAGGGATCCCCGGGCACCTGTACATCTTACTTAGAGACATGTCTATTAAGTCCTTTGCCCGTTTTTCAATCGATTTGTCTCTCTGTTGTTGAGGGGTAGGAGTTCTTTATATACAGTTGACCCATAAAAACACGCTTTTGAACCATGTGTGTCCATTTCCACATGGAATTTTTTGATAAATATACTACAGTAGTATGAATGTGGTGTCTGTTCCTTGTGATGCTCTTAATGACATTTTCCTTTCTCCAGCTGACTTTATTGAAAGAATATAATACATAGCACATATAACGTACACGATATGTGTTAATCAACTCTTCATGTCATTGGTGAGGTCAACAGTAGGATACCAGTCAAGTTTGGGGGGAGTCAAAAGCTATACGTGGATTTTTAGGGGGCCTGGGTGGCTCAGTCGGTTGAGTTGTGCAGTCATTGTTTTCACCTTGGGTCCTGACTTCGAGGTCGTGGGATTGAGGCTCATGGTGAGCTCCTCGTTCAATGTGGGACCTGTTGTCTTTCTCCTTCTGCTCCTCCCCAAATGTTATTAAATAAATCCCCGCCCCCCCAAAAAAAAGACTTTCCAAAAAAGAAAAGGTACATAGATCTTCAACTACGTGGGGGTCAGGGCCCTAACCCCTACATTGTTCGAGAGTCATCTGTATTCCAGATATTAACCTCTTATACGATTTACAAATATGTTTTCCATTCCATATATTATCTTCTCACATTCTCACTAAGGTCCTTTGATGCACATGTTTAAGTTTTGATGAAGTCCAATATATTTTTTCTTGTGTTCTGCATGTTTTTGGCGTCATAATCTAAGAATCCATTTCCAAACCCACGGTCAAGAAGTATTGCCCCTATGTTTTCTTCCTAGAGTCTTATGGTTTTAGCTCTTGTGTGCAGGTCATCGATCCATTTTGAGTTGGTGCTTGTGGGCAGTGTGAGGTAGAGGGTCCCTCTAGCTGTGTTAGGCATTTCTTTTTGTCGTGGGAGTTGTTTGTTTGCATCTGGCCCACTTCCGTGAGGAACCCAAGGTGACCAGGGAGTAGTCATGTTGTCAAGATCAGTGACGTTTCCAACGTCCCCCTGTGGAAGAATGTGTCCTCCACTCCCACCACCCTCGTCAACAACCAAGACGGCTAATTTGCCAGAGTGTGACCTGAGGTCGTGAGGACAAACAGCACGGATTTCTCAAGTTGGTCCCTAAGATAGAAGGTGAGAGAAGCCACTCCAACGTCCGCCCTTTGGTTCCCAGACCCATGTGTCTCAGCTGCTGGGAAGAGAAGACCAACCTGGGGTTTAGCACATGAACTACCGTCTACAGGATGGCCTCCCAGCTACCTGGGTTTTCCCTTCACGGCCTCCTAACAGGCCATTCCGATTTTCTATCAGGCCAGCTGCTTCTGGGTGAATCCTGTGGTCACAAGCCCATTGTCTACCTCCTTTCCTAGCAAACAGATCCCCAGGCTTGAGCCAATGGTTGAAACTCATGCCAATAAACCCGGCGTCTGTAAGTCCTCGGATGGTCACGCTGGTGAAGACACTACGGCAGGGAAGGAAATCTGTATCTAGAATAAGTGTTGATGCTGGCGAAGAATAACCACTGTCCCTCGCGGGCAGAAGGAATCTGATTAACTTCACACCGGTGGCTGGTCTCCTTAAGAAATGGCGTCACATGTAGGACCTGCATAGTGGTTTATGTTGCTGGAGAAAAGGTATTGAGCGGTCGCAGCAGCCAGACTATCTTTAGTAAGAAGGAACGCATGGTGTTGGGCCTGCCGATGGCCTGATCTTTGCCACCTTGGCCATGTCAATCAGGAAAGCGTTTATTGCCCAAGCAGTGAGGTGGCTGATGATAGAGCCGCAGGATGAATCATCTTATCTACCTCAGTGTCGAGAGTCTCCTCTGCAGGAGATGTTTTCTGACTAACCCTAACCCTAACCCTAACCCCCAACCCGAACCCTAACCGCTAACCCTAACCGTTAACCCTAACCCTAAACCCTAACCTGAACCCTAACCGTAAACCCTAACCTGAACCCTAACCCCTAGCCCTAACCCCTAACTATAACCCCTAACCCTAACCATAACCCCTAACCCTAACCCTAACGAGGGGCGGGGGGAAGGGTGAACCCTTAACATAAATCCAAAGATTGGTGCACGCGTTCCCATTCCCATAGATTAGTATCACTGATTTATCCTTTTGCCTCAAGCTTCAGTATAGCCCAGCACAGTGCTGTTACTGAGCCTGTGCTTATTGCAGTTTTTGGTATTTTACTCATCATGGGTGTTTTCGTATTAATTTTGACTTAAATGTTATAGTAACATTTATCTTCACTACTGATAAATTTTTCACCCAAGGTGTATCCCACCCTTGTCCCAGCCTGAGGGCAATAGTTTATTTTTACTTAACACCTACGTATGAGCCAGGTCCAAGTTTCCTCCTCCTCCATCAGCAGGACACAGGCACACGCGTCCTCCACCCTACCGGATGCCTACACGGCCCTATCTTAGTGCTTTCGGGCTGCTGTAACAAAACGTCGGGGACAAACATTTATTTCTCACAGTTCTGGAGGCTGGGAAGTCCAGGGTCACGACGCCAGTAGTTTCGGTGTCTCGTGACTGTCTCCTATGGGTTGCAGACCACCAACTTCTCCCTGTGTCCCTACCTGGTGGAAAGGGCTAGGGAGCCCTCTGGGGCCTCTTTTATAAGAGGACTAATCCCATTTGTGAGGACTCCATCCTCACGGCCTCCCAGAGCCCCCATCTACTAATACCACCACCTTTGGAGTTTAGGAATTCAAAATATGAACTAGAGGGGCAGGGAACACAAACATTCAAACCATAGAGGCTCTAAGTGTGAGCTGAGGGAGACCTGTCATTGCATCAGAGACAGATGATGTAAGGGTCTAGGCCTCCTGTTCACACAACTTCTACGTTCCTACTAGACTTCTTTGGGCCTGATCCCAAATACACCATTTTCGTTGCATGATGGATTGCTGTGATTGCTATTGTGCCCTTCCAATCAGTGACTGGTTGAGTCTGGCCATTGCCAACTCATTGGTGTTAGTCCAACGGCACGGTCGCTGCTCTCCCTTTAGTCGGTGCTAAGTCTCTGGCCGACCCAGCTGCACAGCAGGAGCTGGTTTTCACACCAGAGTAGTTCTCTGCGGCAGAAGGAAGCGTCTTTCTCCAGAAAGCTGAAGGTCTCTACTAGGACGACTAGGACTCTCCCACTGGGGCTCGCCAGAGACAGCATGGAACCCTTCTCCGTCATAATGGATACTGAGTCTATCACCTTTGGTTCCTCTGGGTCACGCAACCTTAGTAGAAGAGCAGATTGCTGAAGAGCCTGCTCTTGCTCTGAACTCCCTCAAAACGGGCAGGCCTCCAAGTCATCTGAGTAATGGATTTGGAGAAATATGTCCAAGTGTGCCTCTCCTGGAATCCCAGGAGTGCACCCAGCTCTGTGCTTCTTTCTCCGTAGGAGATGATCCAGCATTGCCACTGCTCATGCTTTACCTTAGAAGGGAGTCCTGCCAACTGGCAGGCCAGTGGGACCTCTAAAAACTCACCCATACGGCAGTGCCCTGAATACCCCCCACCTCCTGCCCTTGGCATGCAAGTGTCGTCTTAGTAAGACATCCAGGGCTTGCCACCTGCTGCTCACCAGGTCCACTTGGCCTAACGCCATAATGGACACCATCGTGCTGTTCAGACCATATCGTGGTAGAGAATCCCGAGGTATCATTTTAAATTCATGGCATTCTGATTCTTAGTTTTATAAAATCATTTTGAGGACAGGGTCTATGTAGGATTCCTTTCTGGTTTCCAGCCCTTGCCCAGTCCCTGGCACATGGCGAAAGGGTCAGTAAAGGTTAGTTGCTTGGTTGGTTGCTTGGTTGCTTGGTTGGTCGGTTGGTTGGATGAATACATGAATGGATTTCCATCTCTTTGGAACTTCTCCCAAGACATCAGTAGGTTCCCACAAGGTCAAAAGAGCAACTTATGGTAAAATTTGAAGATCTATAGATTAGATAACACTATTATATCAGCAGTTATTTCCTGATTTTGACAATTGAACTGTGGTTGTATAAGACAATGTATCTGTTTTGAGAAAATATACCCAATAATACTTAAGAAAGGGGAAGTAGATCAGCAACTTATTCTCAAGTGTTTCGAGAAAGAAATGATACTATATTTCTATCAATTAAGAGAGAGTGATAAGATAGATGTGGCAACGTGAAAACACTTGGAGAAGCTGAGTGAGGGACAGATAGAAGTTCTTCGTTCTATTGTTGCAATTTTTAATGAAATTTGAGATAATTTCAAAATAAAAGTTGAGAATAAATACATTAACAATTTAAATTACCAATCTGATCAGTCATAAATTATCATGCTCATTAAAATCAAAAGCCAAAACAAACAATAAACCTGACTCCTTGGGACATATTTGTTCACTTAGAATTGGATGGAAAGCTTCAAACAGAAGCCGCTTAAAATGGACGCCTGGGGGGCTCAGCCGTTGAGTGTCTGCCTCCGGCCCAGGGCGTGACCCCA
Source organism: Canis lupus baileyi (assembly GCF_048164855.1). Lineage (NCBI taxonomy): Eukaryota > Metazoa > Chordata > Mammalia > Carnivora > Canidae > Canis > Canis lupus. The sequence goes on along the minus strand of NC_132838.1, from coordinate 122,269,888 downwards.
GGGTCCTGGGATCGAGTCCCACGTTGGGCTCCCCGTGCGGAGCCTGCTTCTCCCTCTGCCTGTGTCTCTGCCTCTCTCTCTGTGTCTCTCGTGGATAAATAAATAAAATCTTAAAAAGATAAAAAAAATAAATAAAAATGAGTAAAAAATATGATTTGGTTATTGCCCTCAAAATTGAACCTATCAACTATTTGAAAATAAGTTTGTTTTCAATAATTTACTAAATTAAACTAAAATCTAGGTTATTATGGCCACTATGCTCTAAATATTAGGGCAAAGGATGAATTGACTATTTCCTATTATAACTTTTATATTTTATATTATTTATTTCATTATATTTTATTTATAACTTTTGTATTGTTGTTCCTAACTGTCTTAGTTTTAGGGAGAGAAGGCTTTTCTGGCCGAAGCGCATGATGACATGCTGTGGCCCCCTTAGCTTACGACTTCTACAGGGTGATCACAAAAATATCATTCTTTTTAAAAACATGTGAGGTTTCAACTATTTGATATTTGAATCATTCTCCTTTGAACTCCTACAAGTCAACATTTTTGTCGATTTTCTTTCTTTTGATCCTTATCTGATCTAAGTTGGCCAGAGGCTCAGGGCTTTCCACATGATCCCAGAAACTCTCCAACAGCATTTTCATCAACTTTCACAAAGTCCTTGGTCTTTGTCAGGATTTTCAGCCCCATTCCACAGACAGTTTGCATCCCACCTCCTTTCTGTTGGTGGAAGTTTCGAACATGCTCCGGTCGGAGCCGGGTGCTGACGTGCCGGGCAGGGAGAGATTCTGGTGTCGAGACGAAAATGAAGTTGGGGTGATCCGTGTGCACACAGCGGCCTCTGCTTCCCTTGCCTGTGCCCCTGAAGCCACGGGGGTGAGGGGGGCCCTGCGCGCTCTCTAAGCGACGGAGCAGCCCCGACTTACCTTCTGAGGAGTTGGTAGGAAGCTTGGCACTCACCGGGCTTCCTAAATCTATGGAATCGGGGACCCCATGGGGTCTGCTGGAGACAGAGGGCGAGACAGAGACCAGCAGCTTTTCCAATCAGATGGTTCTAACCATGGATCAAAATCCTCCTTCCTGGTTCCTGGGAGTTCCTCAATCTTTTTTTTTTTTTTAAGATTTTATTAATTTGGGGCACCTGGGTGGCTCTGTGATCAGCTCAAGTGGTGATCCCGGGATCCAGGATCAAGTCCCCCATCGGGCTCCCTTCAGGGAGCCTGCTTCTCCCCATGCCAGTGTCTCTGCCTCTCTCTGTGTCTCTCATGAATAAATAAATAAAATCTTTTTTAAAAAAAGATTAATTTATTTGAGAGAAGGAGACAGCACAGAAGAAGAGGGAGGATCAGACTCCCTATGGAGCAGACAGCCGGACACGGGGCTCGATCGTGCCTTCAGCTCCATCCCAGGCCTCCTGGGTCACGCCCTGAGCCCAAGGCAGAGGCTTAACCCACTGAGCCCCCCAGGGGCCCCGTGCGATCCTCAATTCTTAACACTCAAAATAAGTGTTAAGTGAAGGTTGGGGCCTTTCAAAAAGTGGTTTTGAAAAGGGAGGCCGGGGAGGGATGGACGGGTTAGGAGGGTGGAAATGCCCCCTGTACGGTGCCAGAGTAGGTGCAGGTCAGTGTACATTTGCCCAAACCTATCGAGTGAACAGCCCCAGGAGTGACCCCGAGACCGTGGACTCTGGGGACGACGACGTGTCAGCACAGCTTGGTTCACAGTGACAAATGCACCCCCGGGTGGGGGCGCGCTGACGGCGGGGGGTGGAGGGCGTAGGTGGGAAACCTTTACACCTTCCCCCAATTTTGTTGTGAACCTAAAACTGCCCTAAAGAGCTAAGTATAACACAGAGGGGGATTTGTTTCAAGGTGATTCGGGACTTGGACTTGGGGGCCAGGATCGTCGCTGCCTCTGGTTTTCCCAGCCCTGGGCTGTGGGGTCGGCTCCCGGCCCCCCGTGTGCAGCTCCCTGACGGAAAAGCAGTTACCGCCTCTTACCAAGGACCCCCCAGCCCTGCCGTCCCCTTTCTCACCCCCTGGGGCCCTCAACCTCATCTTGGCCCCTGGGACCTATGGACCCTCTGAGGCCATCTGGGACCCTCTGCATCCATCCCAGGCCCCGCCCGTCCGTGCCCCTGGTCCTTGTCCTGGAGCCCGGGGCCGCGCTGAGCTCCTCGTTCTCCGGGGACTGCAGGGACGGGGGGCGGGCACAGGCCCCGTCCCGCGTCCCAGGCTCACTCCATGCCAGTCCCCCAGCCTCCCTGCTCAGGACACCCCAGCGTCCTCCACCTTTTCACCCAAGGTGGCACCCCTCGCCCACGTAGGCCTCCTTGGCTCCCCGGAACACAGCCCCGGCGGGCTTCCTGTGCTGGGCCCAGCAGGCTCCGAGGTGGGCCTGGGGGCCGGCCCCCTCCCCGCAGGCACCCCATCTCTCCCTGCGACCGACTCCTCAGGCTCCGCAGCACACGCCTGAGCCCGGGGCTCCCTGCGCAGGGTCCGTGCCCCTCGGGAAGCAGGGCCACAACCGTGTCACGGACCTGGAGCCTGTCGTCTGTGCGGCCACCATCCTTTCTCCTGGACGCCGACGGCCCGAGGAGCCAGACCGTCCTTGCCTTTGGGGCAAGGGGCCCCCCAGTTAACAGGACGTTTGCTGCTTCTAATGCATCTCCCTGGGCTCCAGTGACACTGGGGACAGTCCCGGGCACGACAGCTGCAGCCACGTGGGCTCTGGGGGCGCCTCCTCCGAGCCTCAGGGCTGACCAGGGCCCCCCTTTCACGGATGCGGCCCAGGGCGGCTGCAGGGGTCTTTCGCCCAGAGCCCTGCGGCTCCAGGCCCCCCGAGCGCTGTTGCAGGAGCTCTCAAGGGCCGGAGGGTCCTCGTGCAGCCACCTGTCACCCTTTACCGGCCGGGGGGGACGCGAAGCTCGGAGGGGGAGAGGATTTCCCATAGCGGCTCAGCTGGTCGCATCGCTCAGCCGGTCCCCCACCTGCCCGTTGCCCCCACCCGCTCACTCCTGGCAGGTGCCGGTCTGCACCCAGTCGCCACCCTGGGGTCCAGACTTCAAGGTGTCCGGCCGAGGGGCCGCTGTGCCGCCCAGGCCCGCCCCTGGGAGCCCCGCGGGGGACCCGGGCGTGTGCAGGCAAAGCCCAGGCTGTCCTCGGGCCACCTTCCCCAGCGCGACCTTTCAGTTAGGAGCAGAGGCTCCCTCTTGTCTTGCCTTGAGGGGCAAAGATCAAGTCTAGGCCACAAGGACTTGCTAGGAAGATGCCCTTTGATTGCGGTTGGGGCTGAGGTGCCCCCCGAACCCCCTTGCGCAGGTCCTCCCCGGGGACCCTGTGGCCCCCGCCGCCCCCGTTCAGGATGAGAGGGGCCCGCTGGCTCCTCACAGCCCGTGAGTGCAGGTTATTCGACGAGGTCCCGTCTCATTGCTCCTAAAGGCCCTGCCCACGGGACAGAGCCCCGGAGGGCCGGGGGATGCGGGGACTGTCCTCGCGACGTGGAAGCTGCTGGGCTGAGGGGCCGGCTCCCAGGGAGAACCAGGCCCTCGGTCCCTCATGGTCCAGCATCTCTGCTACGGCGGCTGCGCGAGTCTCTCCCGTCGTCTCTCATCTCCCCTGTGTCCTGAGGGTCGGGTGGGGGGGGTCAGGATGAGCTGCGGCAGGAGGGGCCGGCCGGGCCTGCGGGCCCCACTGGGTCATGGGGCTTTGTCCTGGATGCTGGGCTGCCAGGCGGTGTGGGGGCAGGCGGGGCCTGCGGGGGGAGCTGCCCCCAACAGGAGCAGGGGCTGGGGGTGGAGGAGCCTGGGGGGCTGGCCCCCACCCCATTCATATCTGAAGCCCTAACGCCCAGTGTGATGGTCTTAGGAGGTGGGGCCCTTGGGAGGTGCCCGGGGTAGCTGAGATCACAAGGGTGGGCCCCTCCTGACGGGATTAGTGTCCTTATCAGCGGGGAGCCCAGAGCTGGCCTCCCTCCCAGTGGGGCGGGTGCGGCCCGGAGCCCAGCTCTGCGCTTCTGCCTCCGAGGCTGTGGGGAAACACGGGCCCCCCGACCCCCACCGACATCTCCGGGCGGCACCCGGGCTGGGCCAGGAGGGCCAGGAGGCGGGCTGGGGGCCCCGGCTGTGAACAGCTGGGGGGCCTGGGCGGAGGCAGCCGGGGGGCACGACACGCCTGCTGCTGTGGGCACAGAAGAGAAGGGGGTCAGGAGGGACCCCCAGGTGTCCGCTGGAGCCCCAGGGAGACGGGCTGCCCTGCTGTGGGGGGCGCCTGGAGGGCCGCAGGCGGAAGCGGAGTTACGGGGGGAGGGCCCGGTGGTGGGGCCGCTGGGGCTGCGCCCGGGAGCCGGGAGAGAGCGGCGCTGGGTTACGGGCGCCCTGCTGCGGCCGCCCCCCGGACAAGCCATGCCCGTCCCCCGCCTCTGCACATTCAGGCTGTATCCGTCCTTCGAAGCCACCGTCTGTCCCTGCTTCTGTCCTGAGCTCCCCAGGCCCCACTCCCCTCTAACGTCCGACCCAAGGGCTGCGTGTGCGCCCCCGGGATGGGGGTGAGCTCCTCACCCGTGTCCGAGTCCTGGCAAACGGTCAGGTGCCGGGCAGACACGCGAGGAGGGGCGTGGGCGGCTCCACGAACACCCGAGCTAGGGGGTCACGGTCGCCGGAGCATCTGCTGAGCCGGAGCACACCAGAGGGGTCCGCGGCACACGCAGGCGCACGGGAGGCACGCGGGCGAGGCACCCCTGCCACAGGGAGGCCGCGGGCACAGCCCCAGGACAGCGCTCGCCGACCCCGGCCCCCCCTAAGAACGGGGCAAGAGGAAGGATCCGGACGGCGGGAGGATTCAGCGTCGTAATTCCAGAGGTTGGCACTTGGCTTAATCGGAAAATATTTGCCAACCTATTATGAATAACAATATTTGCAGCTTAAAATGCTTACCCTCCGCAGCCCCCGCGTGGGAAGATGAGCTTCCACCCGACAAAGACGTGCCCACCGCTGCCAGAGCAAATTGACACAGGGAGCTTACCGCCTAATTGTTGGCGTCGCTGCCGCACCTCCTCCCTCGGGGCCCTTGGCTCACCCGCCTGACACGCGGGGGGTGCAGCGGGGCCCCCGGGCCAGGGGCTCAGAGGGCCCCCAACCCCACCTCCTGCCAGCCCACGCACAGCCCTCGTGTCGTCGCGGGGTCCCGGGCCATCTTTCCCACGTGGCTTCAGGGACGTGGTGACCGGCACGTGCATGGCCTGCAAGGCCCCGTGGGTGTGTGGTCGGCGCCATCCGCCGACGTGGGTGGCCCGGCCCCCGGAGCTCTCAGGCCCCGAGTGTGTGCACACATCCCTGGAGGAGGGGCCTCTGTCCCTGGGGAATGGCCAAAGACCAGCCGGAGCCCCGGGGACACAGGGAGACGTGTCTGCGTGCCACTGGGCCGGGCGCAGGCACGGACCCATCAGGGGCCTCCCGGGAGCTCGTGGCAGGAGTTGCCGGGCCCCGTCCCCACCCTCGACCCGAGCAGTAGGCGCAGAGACAGGTCGCTGCCGTCACAGAGCCCACGTCCTGCTTGAGGGACGTGGCCGACGCACAGGACGAGCCAGATAACAGTGGAGGCTCCGGTCAGAGGCTGGGGAGCAGGGCACCTTGGCACGGGGGTCCGAGGAGACCTCCCGGATGTGACGCGGGGACTCGGGGAGCTGAGGAAGGGAGCTGCGCACAGGGACCGCCAGGGCCAGGGCCAGAGGACGGAGGTGCTCCCGGGGATGGTGGGGAGCCCAGGAGCCCTGTGCACTGGGCCTCGCCCGCGGGGCTCCCTGGGCCGCTGGGCACAAGGGCCCAAACCTGCTGTCCACGGGGAGGCGGAGGCGGAGGCTGGGCCAGCACCCCGGGGCCTCCCGAGACCCACACAAACAGACGATAAACCTCTGCAGGGCCGTCCCGTCGGGCGTCTTAGGCCTGAGTTCCCACCCAGAACGTCCCCTTTCGGTCCTCAGCGGGCCGGGCAGGACCTGGGGGTCTCGTCATTCTCCAACCTCAGGAGTGAGTACGGCCCCGGCCCTGGGGGAACAGGGACCACGGCCCGTCGTCTTGTCCGTCGTCGCTCGTTGTGACCCGTCAGGGGTTTGGATGCTCACGTTGGCAGACCCGACCCCGCCGAGGGCGCCCGCAGCACCATGGGAGGCCGGCCGCTCGGTGGCCCCACGGCCCCAGCACACGCGGCGGTGGCTGCGCTGAGGCGGCAGGTGCTCGGGGAGGCACCGCGGCGGGTCCGCAGGCCTCGACCCGGGCCGCCTGGAAGCAGCGTGGACGCTGCCCCCGTCCCCCCACCCCGGGCAGCGGCTGGGGCCCTCGGGGCGAGGCTGGGCGGCGGGGCCACTAGGCAGGTGGCCCGACACGGACGGCCCTCAGCAGGTCTCGCACTCGTGCAGCTGGGAGGCCGCCTGCGCCCTGCCAGCCTCGCTGCTGTCGCTCGGCATCGACGGGCGCACTTGAAACCCCTGCCGTGGGCCCGGCTCGAGGTCACGGGAGCAAAGTTTGGAAGGAAGAAGTTTCAAAGTAGAGCTCTGGCCTCCGCAGCACTTGGCAGCAGCCGGCTCGTGTCGCAGATGCACCCACCCCCCCGCCGTCAGCCGGTCCCCCCACCCGGGACCCGGAGCCCACCCTGGGGGCAGGGACCCAGCACGGATTGGAGGCGCGTCACCCCCACAGCCAGCACGGGGCCTGGCACACGCTTCCATAGTTCTTCCCTTGTAAAGGACGCTCCGTGTCACCAGGTACAGCTGGGCTCGCGGGTCAGGCCTGCTGCGTGGCAGCGGCGCTCCTGGGGACACCTGGCGCTTGGGGACGGAGTGGAGGCTGTCATGGGCCTCCCGGTTCTGCGTGGGCAGAGGGACCCAATCAACGCGGGCCCAGCGGGTGGGTCACCTCCATCACCAGCCTCGGGCCTCCACTGGGCAGGACCTCAGGACCTCAGATTCTCTTCGGATTCGCAAGATTCTCCGAGACTCACCCCGTCCCCTGTCCTGAAAGACGCATCCCGGGTGCCCGGCCTTGCACGCTCGTCCCCGGCCAGCTCTAGACCACGGCCACTCCCTCAGCTCCCAGCCCCGTCCCCCACGGCCCCCCTCCCTGCAAGGCCACTGTCCCCCGGCCGCCAGTCCGGGCCCTTGAACAAGGACGGAGAAGGAGCAGGGCCCAGGGCACAGTGAGCGGCGGGGCTGGGCCTCCTGCAGGTGGGTTTGGGCAGCGGGGCCAGACGCAGGGAGCGGGGAGCGGGCCTGTCCCCGGCTGTGCCCGGCCGACGGGTCCTGCACTGCACAGCGGGGCCCGCGGGCCGCAGCTCTGTTCCGTACGTTTGCATTCTGATTATTTCATACCCGGCCTTCTGATGGACTCATTTACTGGGAAGCTAAAGATACTCTTAAATGCCTAAAAATAACCCCGATCTGCTAAAAATTCAGCATTTCTCTCCCTCGCCTCCACCAGCTGGGCCTGTCTGCTTTCACTCCAACACCATCAGGAGCTACAAACAAGATTTACAAAAGCGAGCAAGTTTACACGGGCCTGATTAGCAGATTCTCTTTTCTCTTCAATTTGCCAAAACATTTTGGGGATGTTATTATTGAGACACTTTCTTTTCTTTCTCTCTCTCTCTCTCTCTCCTTCCCTTTTTTTTTTTTTTTTTTAATCATCTCAGGTTTTGAGACTTGTGCGCCTTTACTGTAGCGTTCGGGAGGACTTTGGTCAAGAAAGCAGGCTTCCGAAGTTCTCGCCCGCTGGCCGGTAGTTTCTCCCCCTTCGATTATTTCAGGAACTCTCCTGGGTCCCCGTGGGCACCGCGCGGGTCTGCCTGAAGGCCAGTTAAGAATAAACCTGCTAAACCGATAAATTACATTCACCCTCATTTCCAGAGGAACCCTTTTACATAAATATCCGCCACGGAAATAAATCAGATAAATTAATAAGAACTCTCTCCTCCCCCCTCCCCCCCAAACCAAACACTGAACAGTAATGGTTATCAGACCAGTTAAAAGAATAAACCTATTAAATAAATAAATTTGCTCTACACCAATTTATGTCACCGATGTACTTAAGGGGAAACCTTTTAAAGGAGGAGATTTACGGTGCGCACACACAGATCTCCACTGGGTATGTGTAATTACGCATAAGAAAGGCATTACTTTTAAAGTGGATGGATGGGCGATACTTTTTTGATTTACTGTTAGAAACAGAAAAAAAATGGTAATGGCATGAAATAAGCGTTTGCAAACCCATTTCGGAAGACGGGAAATGCTTGATTTACCTCGGGCACCCATCATGTTCTGTATCTCAGATCGAAGTAGATAAATGGCAAAGGCAAATGGATATTTGGGGGGAAATCTATAGCCTTTCTGTCAACTGTGCGAGTTAAATGTTTGGAATAAAAACGCAGAGAGCGTCTGTGGGAGGGGAAGCCGTGGTCCAGCAGCAGCCCAGCCCCCGGGACGGCGGGCTTCCCCGTGGGCCCGGCCCGGCCCCTGCCCTGGCGCCGACTCTGCCTTCACCCGTGTCAGCGGGGTCGCAGATGCCGCATTTCGCACCACGCAGAGATCAGTACGTGGAACTGGCCACGGTGTCAGGAGCCACGTCTACACCCAAAGAGAGCATTGAAGCGAGCCCAAACCTCGTTCTCCTAAACCGCTGCCCGAGTCGCTCCGGGTACCGCCCCCTCTGTGTGTTTTCCCTTCAGCTCACACGGCCACGAGGGGAGCGCCAGGCGGGACCCGACGGCCGCCTGCATCTCGGGGTCTCAGGCCCGGCCGGGGGTCACTGGCCGGGCCACTTGGTGCCTCTGAATTCCCGTGTGCGCATCTCCAAACGAGTGTAGGCACCCCGAGCCCGCGGCTATTAAATGGGGTCACAAATACAGGGACCGACCGTGCGCAGCGGGCAGAGAATAGGGACAATCGCTGCGCTGTCGTCACCACCAGGGACTCGCTGACCCGGCGACACTGGGCTGTGTGTCAGCCCTGTCCTAGGCGACCCCGGGGCCAAGACGCTGCAGCTCGGCCTCCAGATGACGCGTGTTCCTGGGTGCGACAGAGAAGGAAGAAATGTTCGGGGGTCTCTGTGTATCCACGCAGGCAGGGGAGGCGGAGGGGCGAGCCGCGTCCACGGGGCAGGATCGTGGAGAAGGCAGGAGGGCCTGTGGAGGTGAGGCCGGGGGTGGCAGGCCGTGGGCGTCGGGCCAGGAGGGTCTCGGGCGGCCTCCAGGAGGGGCTCCCTCCCTCCCCGCAGCCCCCCAGGCAGGATCCCTACGGCGCCCCCAGTCCCCACCCGTCCTCGGAGCCCCCAGCAGCCCCGGGAAGGGTCCCCATGGGGCCAGGGCCCTGGGGCCGGGCGGGGCCGCGCCGTGAGCTCCCACGCAGGCTGCAGGTTCCAGGCGGTGGCAGATTTACGCAGTCGGATGCGCTACCATCCTTCGACCGGGTGAAGAATAAATCCGGCCGCGCAAAACGTCGTTTTTATGGGTATTTACAACCAAGACACTTTGTAGACTAAGAACTAATATTTCCCGGGGTGGATTCCGGCTCTCGATTCTTGATAACCGATTGGAAATCGGCTGCAGCCCCGGGTCAGAGGCTCCCGGGCGACCGCTGCGGGGCCTGAGTCCCGGCCCCAGGGATGCGACGGGACAGGCCGGCCGCCCCGGGGTCAGCCCGCAAGCAGCACCGCCGCCCCGGACGCAGGATGAGGAAACCCGGGCGGAAGGTTCCAGCAGTTCTGGGAAGGGCAGCGGGGCTGACCGGGCCTCCAGCTCCGCAACACTGAAAGGACCGCCGCCTGTCACAGGTGGGAAGGCCCAGGTGACACGGACATCCGAGCCGTCAGAGAAGCACGTTGGCGCAGGTCATAAGGAGGTGCAGGGCTCCTGTCCCCGTGCCCGGCCACCCTCACCCCTGCCCACCGTCCCCCAACCTGAAACTCCCCTCCCGTTCAAACGCAGAGGGGACAGGAGGTGAGGAGCTCGTGGCCCCTGGGGCCGCCACACGTCACAGGAGGGGAAGGACCCATAGAGGAGCCGCGACCCCAGGAGGCCGCCCGTACCCCCAGCCGCCGGTCACCTCCAGCGTGGGGACAGGTCGGGGCCCCGCAGCGCTGGCTGCTCCCCTGATGGCAGGGAGGACCATAGCTGCCGCCCGCGGCCCCGGGGTCTGGGGAGGGCCGGCAGGTGGTCCCGAGGCCACCGTACCCCGGCATGCGGGCCCCGGGCACACGCCTGATTACCTGGTTAGGGTCCCCAGCCTCTCACCTGCTGGAATCATGACGCGTCTTAGGATCGCTGGGCGCCTGGTCCTACTTCTTTGATTCCCCCAAACCCGGTGTCACCCAGGCTGTTGTACAAGCGACGACACAAAGGGTCCCTGAAGCCAGCTGGCACTAGGCGGGGGCCCGGGGTTCTCACATAGCCAGAAAGCAGGGGCCGTGTTGAGGCACCGTGAGGAAGGGGCTCGGCCTACAGGGGCCCTGGGGACCGGGGAGCCGGGGGGCCGGGGAGCCGGGGTCGGTGGGCAAGGAGGAAGGGCGCCAGCCCCGCTCTGCCCCCGTGGCACCTTGGTCCCGAGGCCCAGATGGGAGGGCGGGCTGCAGGCCGGGGCCGGGTTTGGGGTCTGCAGGTTCCAGGAGCGCGGCCACCACACCACACAGTCGTTGGCACAGGCGCTCCCACCCCTCCAGTGGTTCTGGGAGCAACAATCCAGCAGATGCACGGACTCGGCCAACGCACGACTCTGACAGCTTGAGCCTGAAACCACTTTAAGACTCACAAATGTTGCCTCAAAGCAGAGCCCTCTCCACCCAGTGCGGGGGCTCCCTGGGCCCCCGGTGGGGCCACAGCAGGCCCGGGGGCCACCCCCCAACCAGCCAGGTGGGGCTGGGGCCCACACAAGGGGTCCTGGTCCCGGGGTCGGGGAGGGGGTGTCCTTGCACAGACCGTGGCTGGTGCCCTGGGTTGGGGTGGAGGAGGAGGCGGTCAGGGAGGCAGGGGGCTGGGCCGCGGCCACAGGGCGCCCAGGAGGAGCCCGGCCGGGACGCCACCGCTGGGCTGAGAGGCAGGGCTCCGGGAGGGCCTCGACACAGTCCTCGGGCCGATCCTGATGGACGGTGAGGGGGACCCACACCCCGGATACAGAGGCCGCCTGGACGTGGACGGGGGAGGAGTCACGGATGCTGCCCAGCGCTCGGGGCGCAGAAACAGGACAACTGCACGTCCAGGACAGGGCCCAGTCCCTCCAAGCGACGAGGACACATTGAGAGACCAGCCGCGTGTCTCGGGGGACGTGGTTGGGGGCTGAGGTCGGACGAGGCAGCGGGGCGCAGGCGGGACCAGCCGTCCCCAGCGCTGCTAAGTTGTATTTATCTGAGACAGAGAATGAGCATGAGCGGGGAGGGCGGGGAGAGGGAGATGCTGAGCGCGGAGCCTGACCCGGGGCTCGAGTCTGCAACCCTGACAGCCTGACCCGAGCTGGAACCGAGGGACAGAAGGTCGACCGGCCGAGCCACCCGGGCGCCCCCAGGTCTCCCCGTGTTCCAGGGTCACTATGAAGACACGGATTCCCGCCTTGCTCGCGCGTCTCGAGTCACGGCAGCCGCCATCCCTGCCGCTCCCGTTGTCGGCCCCTAGGAAGCCAACCCTCCCAAAGTCCCCTCCCTCAAGACGCCAGGGACACGGCAGGCCCGATGGGCTATTTTTCTCTAGGCACCCGTGCAAAGCACTTGGAACTATTAAAATATAAGCATCGTTCGCCCGTGTGTTGCCAAGACTTACCCTGAGCACCCAAGAGGCGGCCGCGCACCACCCGGGGCTGCAGGCAAGGGGGACTTCAGGGAGGAGGGAGCCGCGGACTCCCCGGGATCGGGGTTACCTGCTGGGGGAGGGGGGCGGGGAGGGAGGGGTTCGGCCTCATTCTGGAAGCAGGTTGAACGGGTCAGGGCCGGCCACGAGGGAGGCAGTGGCCCCCGTGGGCTCCCGTCACCGTGCGTGAGTGAAGGGCGGCCTTCATCGGGCCTGTCCCTCCCCGCGAGGTTGGAATCCCACCTGGCCGAGGGGACGCGCCCACACAGACACGGCCCCCTCCCCAACCACGCTGGGCACCTAACAACCTGGAACGTCCTGCCCGAACAGCCCCAGGCCTGCTCCTGGGCCCCGAGCCGACCTCAGGACTGTGTTCCTCTGGGTCGGCGGGGGCCGTGACTGCCTCCCGGGGCCCTTCGGCCGTGTCTGCACACGTTTGGTGTTTGCAGCTGGAGGAGGGGTGCTCCTGGCATCTGGTGGGCAGAGGCCGAGGGTGTAGGGTGTTTACACCCTGCGGTGCCCAGGGTGGCCCCTGAGAAGGACTCATCGGCCCCAAAGTGTCAGCGGTGTCCAGATGGAGAAGCTGTGCCCTGGGCCCCAGGGGCGGCTGAGGGGCGGCGTCGGGGGAAGAGAGCCAGCATCCCGCGGGCGGCGGCGCCCCTGCACGAGGGGGACAGCACAGCCCGGACAGGGGTGGGGGCCCAGGAGGCCGGGTGGGAGGCCGGGCCCGACTGCTGAGTCAGAACCTGGCTTTCGGGGTGGTCGTGCTGTTGGACCCGTGGCGGCAGGTGGAACACGGAATGTGTGGAGCTTTGGTTCCAACCAAGCCGCAGCCGGCAGCGCGCAGCCTCCGCCTCTGCCCTCGCTCCCGCTGAGGACCTGTGAGGTCCCATGAGGGCCCCAGAGAGCTGGGGAGGGGCGAGGGGGGCCGCGCTGGGGGCCCCGGGCCGGGGTGACCTCTGGGACCCGGTTGCTCATTGGGCGACTGCTTGCTGATGCCCAGCTGGGTGCAGGGGCTGTGGCAGTCCAGGGCGAGAGGCCAGGGTCAGCACGAAGCCACCGCGACAGCCCGCGGGGGGGCGGGAAGGACACAGCGGGCACCTGGAGAGCCAGGCCCGGGGCCGAGTGCACGTGGGCACCCTTACCCCGTGTCCACAGCTGGGGGGTCTCCCTGTAGACCACGCTTGGCACTGCCAGGGTCACCCTGAGGGCAAGTGGTCACTGGAATCCGGGTCCAGACACACAAGGCCGTAATCTCCGAGATCGCCCATGTGCCCATTACAGAGATAAGGAAACCAAGGCTCCGACTTGCACGGGGCCAGGCACAGGGGGCGTGGCGGGGCCCGGCCGAGCCAGATCAGCCAGTTTCCATAGCATTCCTGCCGCTGCCACAGGCCTCCCCACCCAGGCTGCCCCGGGCGCGGGGGGAGGGAGCCTCCACAGATACCGGTGTTCTTGTGTCTTTGAGAGCCGGTCCTGCTTCTGTTTCACTAGACTAAAGAGCACCCACTAGGGTCGCCCTGCCCCAGCTGGGCCTGTGTTATGAGCCAGCATGGAGCCCAGGACGAGGGCCTGAGGGATGAGCAGGGGGCTCGGGGTGAGCCTGTCGGGGCCTGACTCTGCAGCGGGCATCCCGGGGCGACCATGAGGAAGGGCAGGTGCCCGCCTCTGCACCCACCATCCTCGCCCACTGGAAGGCCCTTCTCTGCCTGGTGCCCGCCCCAGACCCCGGTTTCCGGGACCCTGGCCCACTAGTTCAGTGAGGCGGGCTGAACTACCACCACGGGTCCTCCGAGGGCCCGGTCGGGAGACCCGCTCAGGAGGCTCCTTTTCCTGGAGCGCTGGCCCAAAGCATCTTCCAGAAGAAAGCAGCCCGGCTGGACCCCAGGGCCGGGGACAGCATCCACACACACACACACACGGGCCCCATGGGAGCTTTGAGACCAGGCTTTCCGCCGTCGCCCCTGCTACGTGTCCTACCTCCCTGACCAGCTCCCCACCTCGTGTGCTGCTTTGCAAAAATTAAAAGCAAATTCCTCACGGGGAGCCGTGTTTCAAGCTACAAAGACCCACGAACCTCTGCTCTGCCCCCTGGGGCCCTGCAGGGAGTTCTGAGAAGTCAGGAGTCCCCCCGACCCCCACCCCCCGCCCCTGGGATAAGAACATGAGCTGGGCATGAAGCCCACGGACGAGAGGGTCTTGCGGGCCAGGTTGGGAGTAGGAGGGAGCAGCAGAGCTTTGCTGCAAAAGGTAGAGGCTGGGCAGCCCGGGGGGCTCAGTGGTTGAGCGTCTGCCTTCAGCCCAGGGCGTGACCCTGAGGTCCCGGGATCAAGTCCCGTGTCAGGTCCCTGCATGGAGCCTGCTTCTCCCTCTGCCTGGGTCTCTGCCTCTCTCTGTGTCTATCATGAATCAATAAAATCTTAAAAAAAAAAAAAAAAAAAAGCTAGAGGCTGACTCTGGATCCCCTCGGCCGGGACTCAACCCTGTTTTCAGCTGCGTGGCCCTGGGCAAGTCACTAACCGCTGTGCCTCAGTTTCCCCCTCGTACAGAATGAGGGCGCTAGGAGTGCTTGTCAGGGAGTTCGGCAGGACGTCACGGGAGCGAGTGCTGGGCCTGCAGGTCCGCGTGGACGCGCTCTGGGCGCTCAGCGTGACGCTGGGGCCGGGCCTCCGCCTCCGTGGAAGGGCTCGGCAACCTGGCCGCAGGGGGCGGGGTGCGGCCTCCACCCGGGCACGCGGCGGGCTGAGCATCTCAGAGCAGAGGGCCAGGGCTCAAGCTGCAGAATGCGGGGCTCTCCAGGGCAGAGGGGGCAAAGGAGGCGGGGGGCCGCCCCGCACCCCCACCCGCGCCCAGCACCACTTCTCTGCCTTCTTTTCTTTTCCTCTCCTTTTTTAAGAAGAAAACTCGTCTTGCTACAGTCTGCGGCAGCCCGTAAAAGCACGTTAATCTTTAACGTGTTAGCAAAACAGCCTCCAATTTGAATACCGGCTCTTCCTCCCATCTGTGGTCGCTCGCACAGATTTCCCCCCCGAGTGGCAGGATGCCTCATCCACGCGCCAGCCGGCGGCGGGCTCCCTCCACCGCCGCAGAGCCTCCCCCGAGGTGAGGACCCCTCTCCCAGATGCCCGCCTGGCCCCACCCGCAGCCTCCGCGCAGCACCGAGCCTGGCAGGGGGCTCGGGCCCCACCCAAGTTCGCGGCCGTGGGCCCCCGGGGCTGCGCAGCGCACATGGGACAGCTTCTCCCCCAAACCGACTGCAGGGCTCCCGGCTTTGCCAAGGAAAGCTATTGGAGAGGGGGGGAAAAAGAAAAAAATAAAATAAAACAAACCCAAAAGCTATCATCCAAAGTCGTCTTCAGTTCACCTACGAGAGGAAGGGAAAGAGGATTTAAGAATTTAAGAATAAAAGTTCTTTAAACTGAGCAAATCCAGCTTTATGAAGACCCTCCCTCCCGGCCCCTGTTGTTTCCATTTTTCTCCTTTGCACTTAAAAATCACCGTTGGGGAATCTGCAGGTCTGCGGCGGGGGCGGCGGTGAGCGCAGCAGGGTGGGAGCGCCCGGCTGGCCGTGACCCCCAGGCCCGTGGGCTGCTGCCCCCCGCCTGCGGCCCCCTCGGCACAACCACGGCGGAAGATGTGGTCCTCGGGAAGCATACGCTGCTCCAGAGCTTGTCAAGTGGCAAAGAATCAAGGAGGGAATAAATAGCAATATTTTATAAGTTTCAAAATGCTATTTTAGCACAACTACCAGAGCAACTATAGCATAAATCAACAGAGACACCCAAAAGTATGTTTGTACAAGAAATGTAATAAGCTGGTATGAAAAACAGTGTCAACTGGTGCAGATGGCAGAAAAAGCCAATATTCAAATGTATGCTGTTTTACTAACACATTAAAGATCAACATTTTGCTACCTGCTGCTCATGATGGCAGGATTTAAAAAAAAAAACACACACACAACACACACATATAGTCGCGCGCGATACCCTAACCCGGAGAGCGAGAGAGTCTTAAAGAAATCGTCAGGCACTTTCTATACTTCATCTGGTGGTTTTAAAGCTTCTGTGGTTCGGAGAAAAATTTACATCTGAAAATGCAGCTTTCCCCCCTCTGCCTGATGTTTGAGAAAATTAGCCAAGGCGGGCGAGAAAGTGTCAGCGCACCCCCCGGAGGTCCCGGGGAGCCGGAGCCGCAGCGGCAGGAGCGGCGCCACCCTGCACGCGGGCTGCTGCGCCCCGGCCTGTGCGCCGCCCCGGGACCCTTCCTGGCAAGGCGCCTCGGGGTGCCCCACCGGGCGGGGCGCAGCAGCCCCGCACTGCTGACAGGCCAACCGAGGCCCAGGCACGGCGGACAGATGGCCGAGGCTCGAAGGCCTCCGGGGGGGTCCGGGGGGGTGGCGGATGGAGCCGTAAGGCAGCCAGCAGGTTGCAAGGGGCCTATGGTGTTTGCTCTGAAGCCCTTCAGCTGGGGGGAGGGGAGCAGCCCGGGCTCAAACTCCAGCTCCGCCCGACCTGACCTTGGGCAGGTGACCTCACCTGGAAGGGCGCCCCGCCTAGGCTGGGGTGAGAACAGCGAGACCCTTCCCACAGGGGTGAGGCCTGCAGAGCGGGGAGCCACCCGAGCCAGCGAGCGAGCGCGTAGGGCGCACAGGGCAAAGCGGCCACCGACAGAGGGGGTCAACGACCCGTTATTTGGGGCTTCAAAACATCCTGAGGCCAGGAGACGGTTCACCTAAAGATCCAGGGTGCTTCCTGCCTTGGTAGTCGCACTCAGAAGCTCTGGGAACCCAGAGCCGGATCCGAAGGCTCCGCAGAGATCACCCTGGGCCCCCCGACGGGCCTGCAGCCGTGGCAGGTGCACTCGCGGGACTGGACGGGCGACCAGGAGGAGGCGGGAACGCAGACGGGCCCAGAGACTGGAGCGCCGGCAGCGGGACAAGGCAGGGACGGGGCGCAGGCTTGCTCTGGGACTTGGGCCTCCAGAACCCAGACAGAGAACGCAGTTCCGTGGGTTCAGCCACCCAGGGGCGCCGGGGCGGCTCGGGCAGCCGAGGGTCTGCCTTCGGTCCAGGGTCGAGCCCCCAGCGGGCCCCCTGCTCGGCGGGGAGCCTGCTTCTCCCTCTCCCTCTGCTGCTCCCCCTGCTTGTGCGCTCTCTCTCTCTCTCTCTCTCTCTGTCAAATAAATAAATTAATTGAATTAAGAGAAAAAGCCACCCAGTTTTCACCGAGGGTGCTCTGTTAGGGCAGCCTCGGAAAGCGCATCCATGGGAGGCAGCTCAGATGCCTGTGGCCCCGCTGTTCCGTGAAGTCCCCTTGGCTCAGACTTAGGGGCTCCCGTGGCCACGTCCTCAGGACCCGGCCCGGCCGCCAGGGTCCCTAAGCCCCACCTGCCCTGCCGGCCCCGGGACCCCTGCGCAGGCTCCACGGGCCGGGCCCTCTGTTGCCTCGGCCTGGACGCTCTCTCCTCCCCACCGCACCTCCTCCGGGCAGCGGCCCCGACCTGGAGTCTGACCTCGACCTCTGCTGCCCTGACCCCACGGCCCCAGCACCCAGCAGAGGTGCTCAACCAGAGCCGAGTGCACACACAAATTCACGCGCAGACACCGGTGAACGCAACAAGGGGATGCCGCGTTTACACACGAGGTTGGCAAAAATGGGAAAGTAGGATAATAGCAAGTGTTGGCGAGGGTCCTGGGCAAGTACGCCAAGGACGGGAGTGTAAATGGGGACTTTCTGGTGCACTTTTCAGTGTATTGAACCATTTTAAACAAATGTGCTCTAGGATACAGCAGTTCCACTCTTCATATCTACCCTGGACTATCTTAGAGAATAAAGAATGACATGCACACGACAAGACTCTATTCCTATTTTTACTTATTTTTGTTTTTTTGGCAAAATCGTCCGACAAAGTAATATTACCCATCATCTGGGCCGTGGCTCTGTGATGCTGTGATCTATAATGAGAAATAAGTATTTGGTCTCTGTCCCTGTCTGTCCCAGAGAGAGCGCCTAAACCCTGGGAATTTCCCAGGTGATGAGAGCTTTAAAGGTGTCTTTATGTTCCTGAGGTCACCCAAGGATGGGAGCTGGTGGCCAAGGGGAACCAACCTTGTGATTTCAAGGCTGCGACTTTCAGCCCCACCCCCCTGACCTCCTGAGGTTGAGCCAATTCCAGTGGCGGGTGATTCAATCCATCATAACTATGCCTTGAAGCCTCCATAAAAACCCAAAGAGCTTGCAGGCTGGCGGACACGTGGCGGTTTGGGGGCCGTGGTGGGCTGGGAGAAGACGGGAGCCCTGAGCCCCTTCCCCGTACCTCTCCCTAAGCACCTCCTCCATCCGGCTGCTCCTGAGTTCTATCCTTTTATAATATACCCGTGATCGAGGGAGTAAAATGCTTCTCTGAGTTCTGCCAGCCGCTCTAGCAAGCGGATCCAACCCAAGGAGGAGGCCGAGGGACCTCCACTGGGGCACAAGTGCAGGAGACAACCCAGACATGGGCTGATGTCTAAGTACAAGGGGACGGCCGGCTCTGTGGGATCTGCCCCGGGGCTCCCAGTAGGTAGCGTCAGAACTAGGCTGAACGGGAGGGCACCCAGCTGGCGTCAGAGCGTTGCTTGATGCTGTGGGACATCCCCCCCCCCAACACGCACACGCACACGCACACACATTGACATTGGGAATTGGGTACAGAACCGGTTAGGTCCACAGCAGAGTGGTACTGCCCGCCCCCACCACCACTACCACCGGCCACGTAACAACGTCGGGGGGTATTTTGGTTGTCACCACTAGGCAGGGGGTGTGACCGGCACCCAGGTGGAAGCCAGCATGTCATCGTCCCACAGAGCTCAGGACGGTCCCCACAACACAGAATCATCCAGCCCCAAGAGTCAGTAGTGCCAAGGTTGAACCACCCTGCTCTAAAGGAGGAATAAAACTGGAAACACACAAGTCAGCCCGGTGACGGAGGTAGCAGCCTCTGGGGAGTTGGGGTGCGGGTCAAGAAGAACTTTAACCCTGTGGGTGACGCCTTCCCTTTATTTCCTAGGATACATATGTACGCTGTCGTATAAATGAAGGACAGGGGCAGAAGGAAGGGGGGAGGGTCAGAGGGGACCACGGCGGCCCCAGGCCTGGGCTGCCCCTCCACGACCCAGGGCAGCAGAGGCACGACAGGGGTGTCCCCACCCTCCAGTCCAGAGGCCTTGGCTCGGGGCAGCTGGAAGCACCCAGGCCCTCCTCCCCTGCCGTGACGGCCACGCCAGCAACATATTAGGGTTTCAAGTCCTTATAATGAAAGTGACTTTTAGCAACTTGGCTACGTGTTTTTAAAAACAGCCTCTTTCACTGAAGCATCGTCACCAGCAAATTTGTCACAGCTTCCACACCAACCTCCCGTCAGCTCACGGCTACGAAGCGCCGCCATCCTCATGGGCCCCTGTGGGATTCCCCTGACAACTGGCGGGGAAGGGGTGACATTGGTGGGGCCATTTGAACACTCGGCAGAGACGCGGCTTTCCTCTCTGATCCAGCAGGGACTGAGACCTGGGCCGGGGACGGCGCTCGATGTTTTATTACCGTTTAAGCACTTGCTTGAGACCTGAATCTGGCCTCCTCTCAGGACTGATGGGGCACGGCAGTAAGGCCAGCGTCCCTTTGACCCCGTGCGCCCCACACCGCTCCAGTCTTACCCAGCTGGTGGGGGGGTCACTGCTGGATTTTTATCCTGTGTGTGTACATAGGTGTATGTACTTGGTCGATACAGGTGATGGGTTGTCAGCTCAGAGGGATACCTAGTCAGAGAGGGGTGGGCCGCAGACACAGGTGGATCCAGGTGAGAGAGAGGGAACAGGCGGCAGATAGATCGATAGACACATAGACTTGCAGCAACTTTCCTGGGGCTTCCCTCTCATCGGTGGCACCACATTTTTCCTCAACTTGCCTTTTCCCCCCAGCACGAGCCTTGGAGGTCTTCCCGTGGCCGTGGCCGCGGCGTGCTGTCAGTCACGTGTCCTGAGGCAGGCCAAGGGCGAGTGGGGGCTGAATTCAGCCTTGCTCTCTGGCCTAGAGGCGGGGGCACCTCTTTGTAATGCACCTGCTCGGGGGAAGCTCCTTTCCAGGAGCCACACAGGTGTCGCGGGCTGGCCAGCATGTGAGGGCTGCCTGGTACCCAACAACAAGTGGGGGCTTCCACTTTGAGTGGGTGACCATTTAGGGTCTTCCTAATGGATTGTCATAAAGGATTCCACCACAAGCACACTTGTCCTTGCCTCCTGGGATGCATGTGCCTCTGCTTCGAGGTCCCAAAGCAGCCACAAATGCCATGTTTTTTGAGCCTCCCCTACCCCATGAGGAAGGCAGCCTGAGGACTGCAACTCATGGACAATGAAGGAAGAACCTGAGCCCCGAGGAGCAGAGCCTTTCCTGAAGTCGCCTGGTGAGGGAGAAGAAGCACTGGACCAGCCCCAGGCACCAAGTTTGGGCCACCTCCTCTGCTCTGGGAGGCAGCCAGAGCCACAGGCCCAAGCCTGGGACCCCTGCACCAGCCTGCCATGGTGACTATCTCAACCTAGCTGGCCCTTCCACTGCCCAGGACCAGCTCCATCCATGTCTCCTTCCCTCTTACCTCTCCTCCCATCTGTTCATCCATCCCTATCTATGCACTTGTCTATCCATCTAACTGCTCATCCATCTACCTATCCACCCATAGCCCATCCATCCATCCCTATCCATCCATCTATGATCCATCCATCCATCCATCCATCCCTAACCATCCCTATCCATCATCCATGATCCATCCATCCCTATCCATCCATCCTTATCCTCCATCCATGATTCATCCCTCCCTCCCTCCCTCCATCCATGATCCAACTCTCTATGACCCATCCATCCATTCATCCCTCCAGCCATGATCCATCCATCCATCCATCCATACCTAAACATCCCTATCCATCATCCATGATCCATCCATCTACACATCCCTATCCATCCATCCCTATCCATCCATCCCTATCCATCCATCCCTATTCTCCAACTATGATTCATCCATCCGCCCCTCCCTCCCTCCCTCCATCTATCCATGATCCAACCATCCATCATCCATCCATCCATCCATTCATCCCTCCATCCATGATCCAACCATCCCATCTATCCATCCCTAACCATCCCTAGCCATCATCCATGATCCATCCATCCACCCATCCATCCTTATCCAACAATCCGCTAAGCGTAATTCACAGAACACATAATTACTGAGTACCTACCGTGTAGAAGGCACTATTCTAGGCACTGGGGCTAGAGCAGTGAACAAATAGTCCATGATCCCTGAGTTCAACAAGCTGATATTCCCAGGACAGGAAGGTCACAATAAGCAAGATACAAGAGCAGTAGGTCCCATGCAGAGGAGACAGTAAGTGTCACAACAGATGGGGAAGGCAGGGAGCTCAGGGAAGCACGTTCTGGGGAGGGATGCCTCCTGCAGGGGGAGGAGGGGCCAGTCATGCGACACTCTGGAGGAAGGCTGTCCCACGGAGAGGAACAGCAAGTGCAAGGGCTGGGGTTGGGACGCACTCGGTGCGGGCTGGTAAAGGTGTGCAAGCTCTGTGACTGAGCCGTGATGGGGAGGGCAGTGGGCTGGTGGGTCCAGGGCCCATGGCGCTCAGCAGCAGCCACACCTGGAGCAACCTGGGAGATGACACCAGGTGTTGCCCCCGAGGGCCCTCCCACAGCCTCCGGAGTCCTGGGCCCACTGATCCCGCTTCACCCCCAGCCCCAAGTGGTGCGGCAGATGGGGGAGCATCGTGGGTCCCTGTCCCTGGGGCCCTACAGGGCCCAGAGAGGTCAGGACCTGTCCCACCCCTCACCCTCCAGCCCTGTGTCCTATCCACTGGGCTGTTGCTCTGAACACACAACAATGGCAACAGGACATGTGCAATCAGGGCCCCAAAGACCTTCCCCCAAACAGACCCCTATCCTCACCCTTTGCACGCCCATTGCTAACGAACCGGGTGGCTGGTGGGTGGGTCAGCTGACATGTCAGACCCAGCTGTCACCCGCCCCCAGGGTGGCCCCCAGCCAGCCACCCCCCTCTCCCACCTCAGATCCCTCCTGGGTGCAGGATGGAAGCTCCTGAGGGGGAGGCTGGGGTCTCGGGCTCTCAGTCCCCGTGCTCCCCAGAAACCCGTTCTGAAGCAGGAGTGGCCTCCCACCAGCACCCCCTGAGTCCCAGGCCTGGCTTGAATTCCTCCCCCAGGGGCTCAAACCCCGTCAGGGTTGCCTCTGCTTGGCGCACTTTTTTTTTTTTTTTTTTTTTTGCTTTTGAAACAGGGTTTTAAGTGACTTTGAAATCATTGCCAATGTTTAAAAATTGGGAGGAATGACATTAAAAAACGAAAGATTCCCTGCTTTTCTGAGAAAATAAAGACCTGGTGGCGCTGGCCCTGCTGAAGCGCGCCGGCCGCCGTGACACCTGGCAGGGTTGAGGGGTGTCCGCCCAGTGCCCTCTGGGGTCTGCACCCGCCCCCGCTCACCCCTGGCCCCGGGCACGGGGACCGGAGGGGGCACGTTCCCAAGCCTGGCGTGTCGGACAAGCTCCCTGCACCCAGATGGGACCAGGCAGCAGAAACTCTTGGATGGGCACATTCTTGGTTCGAGCGTCCACACCATCTTGCCCCTGCAGCTGGGAAGGAAAGGCGTCAAAGTCACCAGAATGTGCACTGACGTGTCTGAGAGTCCCCACGTGCCCTTCGGGATCAGGCTGGCACCTCCGCAGGGCGGTCACCGTGAGCCGGCTGGGCCCGTGCTGCCGGCCGTCACACTCCCTGTGGATGCCGTGTGGCCTCTAAGGCGGTTTCCAGGCAGAAACCGGGAGGGGTGCGCCCCCTTTCCCGCCCAAGCTGCAGGTCCCGGCCTTCCTGCCTGTCAGGTGGCCCTGCTCGGGGCCTGGAGCCTGGCCAGGTGAGGAAAGCAGGGGTCCAACGTCCCGGGCCCGACCGTGCCCGCGGCTGGCTGGGCGCTCCTCCCGGCCCTGCTCGCCGCCCTCACCGCGCCTCTGGGGCCGGGGCTCCCTGGGGCGGGGAGCTGGCCCTCGGGGCTATTTCTGGGCCCCCAGGACGCGCTAGATACAGGAGAGGGCAGCCTGAGCTGGGCGTCGCCTGTGGCTCATGAAGACACTCTGCAGGCAAAGCAGCCCGAGGGTGCTAGAGGGGGCTGCGGACCCTGCCGCCCCCCAGCCCACCGGTGCTGCACCCGGGCATGTGGCCGGGCCTGCCTCCGCGGGCACACGCGGCTAGGCCCGCACCCCGCACCCCGCACCCCGCGATCCCAGAGCCTGCTCCTCCCTGCCCCTGCCCCTAAGGTTCCGCGGGCCTTACTGGCGGAGGCTGCCCCACGTGGAGCATGTTTCCCGTGTAGCGGGTCCTGCTTCCTGGGGTTCAAGGGCAGTGGTGGCATGACTCTGTCCACCGGTGTGGGACGGGCTGGAGGCCTTCTGCTCCCTCCCCAGGGGAAAGCCCCTTGCACCCGAGGAGCCGAGGCAGTTCTCAGCCCAAGGACCCCAGCACGGGGTGGGAAGCGCCCGAGTCAGAGAAAGGGCCCGGGCCCTGGCTCACCCCTTGCTGGGGGCCTCCGGGTGGGGCCTGTCTGCCCTCCCCTCCCTCCCCCTCCCTCCTTCTCCCTCCCTCTCCCTCCCCCACTCCCCCCACACAACCCCCCCCAGCCCGTCCCATTCTAGGACAAGCTCCAGGCACCCACAGCAACATCTCAGCCGCGGTTCTGCTGGGCCCCCAGGCCTGAGGGAGGAGGGCTGGTGGACGTGGAGCCCACGCCCCGGGGGCGTCGGGTGGGTGCTCGTAAAGGCCCCTGCTGACCTTCTGTCGGGGGCAGAGGAAACGTCTGGTGGGCGCAGCCTACGCCACGAGTACGCCTTGGACCGAGGAGGCCCGGGGAGAAGCCCTGCTCCGGCCACCGAGGTGGAAGGCGGGGAGGTGTCTCTGTGCCCCGAAGAGCAGGGCGCGCACCACGTTGGAGGGCTGAGGCGCCAGCCTGGGGCTGAGGCTGTGCGGGGCCGCGGGTCTTCTGTCGGGTGGAAACCAGGGGCGCGCGGGGCCAGCTGGTGGGGGGCGGGGGGCCCAGCTACTGCTCAGGCTAGGGCTGAGGCGACGCCAGGGGCTCTGCCGAGGGGCTCCCAGGGGCAAGTGGACCCGGAAGGAGCCGCCGAGGACACGGCTGCCCCCCAGGGTGCCAGAGTCGCGCCCCTGCCCGAGGCTCGGTCCCCTCCACTCAGCGGGCAGCCACCGAGCTGGGGTCTGAGGGCGCAGCCGCCCCTGCTGCCACCCGGCCGCCCCTGGATGCCCGGGGACAGTGGCCCACACACGCGGAGCCTGGGAAGCAGGCGGAAAGGACGGGGGGCGCTGAGGACAAAGCGGGGTGGCCGCCGGGCTCGCCCCAACAGGTGCAGGCGGCTACGTTCAATCAGGAGGGGCTCTTGGGGGGAGGGGTCACGCGACCCCCGGTCCACGCACCCCTGCCAGCGGGCCCCGATGCAGCCCCCTGGGGTGGCGTGGGTGCGGCACGTTCCGGAAGGCCAGTTTGCAGGGGCCACAGCCTGGCGGCGCAGGGGGCAGCGGGGCCGGGCAGCTCCCGGGACCAAGCCGGAGTGTCGCCGGGGAGCATGAGGACCTGCCGCGGGCTGGCCGGAGGGCAGGACGCGCCGCGGCCACAGAGGGGTCGGGACAGGCTCCCGCGGCCACAGAGCAGCGTCCTGCCCCCGGCCCTGGGCAGCGGCGCGGGGACAGCTGCTGCATTGTCGGCGCAGTTGGACGCCGTTCAACACGCTGCTCAGCCTGTAATTTCCGCGGGCTCATCCAGTTCCGCCCGCGGGCGGGTGTCGCGGGGGCTGCGGGCGGGGGGCGTCCTGTCCTGCTGCGGCTCCCGGGGCAGGGGTGGGTGCCCAGGCGGCCTCCCCGGAGGGGCCACCTTCCTGGCGTGAAGCGTCGAGTCGCGGCGGAGGCCGGGTGCACTGGGCGGGCCAAGGGCGCAGACGCAGGGCCCAGGGCACGAGCGAGAGGCGGGCGATGGGCACGAGCTCGCGCAGCACAGCACCCCTGGGCCCGGCCAGGGCCCGAGCCCCAGCACCCGAGGCTGTGGGTCAGTCCTGGACTCCGACAGCACGGCCATCGCCAACGTCCCAGCTGAGGTCGCAGTGACCCCAAGCGGTCCCCAGGGTCAGGAGCGTTGGGGCCAGACCCTCCACGGCGGGGACAGTCCTCACAGGGGCACCGCCCAGCCCGGCCCCTGGTCACGGGCTGAGAAGGGCTGATCACAGCCCCGGGAGGTCTCAGGAAGATTCCGGGGACTCTTCTCAATGTTTTTGGTGTGTTTGGTTTTGGTTGGGTTTTGTCCCAGCCCGTCTGGATGGGGAGAGGGGAAGCGGGGACTCGGGGCTGTTGGGGCGGGAGAGGGGCCCTTCCCACCCCGACCCACCCCTGCACGCCCCCCGCGGGCTCCAGGGCTGCCCACAGTCCTTGCGTGAGCATCACTTCCAGAGCCCGGCAGCGCAGTCTCAGCCCCTCCGTGTCCCACGGAAGGCCCTCAGCCGAGCAGACACGCGCGGGCCGGTGCGCAGCCCAAGGGAGCAGCACTGCCCCCCTGGCATTTCTGACCCCTCCGTCCCACGAGGGAAGCAAGCACGGACCCTGGGGGCCCCTCTATGGTCAGCACCCACGGAGGACCCCATCCCTCCTCTGGCTGCGCTTCAGGACAGCCCGGGGAACAGCTCGGAGGGTGCGGTGGGGTCCTGTGCCCTCCTGGGGCCAGTCCACTGCTGCAGGGGCAGGTGGGGGCGGGGAAGGGGCTTGTGGCCAGACCCACGGGACTACAGCAAGGGAGGAGTCAGTCCCCAAAAGAGCGAGTGTGCGGGCAGGGGCGGGTGGGGGCAGGGCGTAGTGTTTCTAGAAGGCAGGTGGGGAGCAAGGTGGGAGGGAGGCAGGTGCCCTCTGCAGGGGCTTCAGATGCTGGGCACCACCCGGCACAGGGAGGCGGGAGCACCAGCAGGAAGCAGCCCAGATGTGTGGGCAGGGGCTAGAAGAGGGTGCGGCAGCAGGGTGGGGGTACGGGGGGCCCCGCACAACAGAGCCCCGTCTCTGAGGGCTGGCCTGGTGCCCTTTGGAAAAGCTGCCGTCCTGAGCTGGTGCACAGCATGGTAAATGGAGCGCAGCATGGGATCGTGCAGTGTGCAACGTGCACAACTATGTGTAGCAGCCCTGATTAGAAGATCGGGACTACGTGGGGGGGCCTCATTGGCCCACCTGAGGCCTGGAGCCGAGTAGTGTTGTGCAGGCGTGCCCGTGTGTGCCCGCGTGTGTCCAGGACCCAGCCTCCTAGGGCGACAAGGTGCAAGTGGAAACACGGACACAGCCCCTGCACCCCGGGGCGGGCAGCCCCACCTGCGCACCTGCCGAGAGTGAGCGCCCTCAGCAGCCTGGGAGCAGGAGCCCAGGAGGCGCCTCCTCCGCGGAGGGGCCCACGTGGCTGCCGCCGACCGGAGCCAAGGACTTGGCTTCCGAGGGGTTCTCTGGCCGCGCAGGAGCGAGGGGCGCGTGTCTCCAGATGGCCGGAGCCAGTTCCCGCAGGACCTCTGCCCAGTGGGACGCAGGACCTGTCGCACCCGATGACCAGCACAGCCAGATACCCGCTGAGTCGCTCCTTAGTCCCCACAGTGGCCCTATGGGTATCCCCGCTTCACTGAGGGGGAGATTAAGGCACAGAAAGGTGAGGGGAGCCATCCAGGGTCACACAGGTAGCGCACGGTGAGCGTGCTGGTCTGAGTCGAGAGGGCACAGAAGCTTCTTTGTATCTTGAGGGCGGAGCGGGTCAGGGGCTGGGGTTGGCGGCTCAAGGACCTCCCTGCCGTAAACGTCCTGTACCATGGCAGCATGCCGGTCGGGCCAGGATGCGGTCCCAGGGCCAGCTCCCCAGGGCCAGCTCCCCAGGCAGGGTGTGTGTGCAGGGCCCACGAGCTGCGCCGCCAGGCCCTCGGTGCCGCCGGGGTCACCGACGGGGGGCCGCTGGGGGCAGGGACCGCGGGGTGGCCTCCAGGCCCAGTCAGAGGCTCCCGCCCAGCATGCCAGGGAGAGGACGCAGAGCAGAAGGACCCCCTCCCACAAGGAGCCTCGTTTGGGCAAAGACCTTTCCTCAGCCCACAGGAGGTCAACAGCACCGGTCTCACCGCTGGGGCCCCTTCTGCCGCAGAGGAAAGCAGAGGCAAAGCAAGAAAGCCCCCCGTCGATACGGTCTCAGCCCCTGGATCCAGCTGTGCCTGAAGCCCCGAGACCTTGACAGCGGGGCCCAGTTCTTGGTCTGTGCTCCCCCAGCCCTCTGGAGCCTGCTGCCTGCTCAGGTTTCGTCATCTCCATTTGAATGGACCTGGACAACCACGGCCCACCCCCAACAAGCCCCTGGAGATCCCCATGGAGAGGAGTCCCCCTCTGGCCTGGAGACGCAGGAGGCCCACAGCCCCGCAGTGTCAGCGGGAAGGGCCCCCTCCGCAGCTCGGACTGCAGGCACCTGCCCCGGCCCCACGGTGCACCGGGCAAGTGGGTGGCCTCATCCCTGCCTCATGGGCCCCCGTCCACCCTGCGTTGGGGACAGTCCTGCGCTGGAGGCCGCGGCAGGGCAGGGCGGCTGGCTGCCGGCAGGGCCCCGGAATGAGTGGCTTCTGCAAGAGCACAGAGACCGAGGGCCTGTGGCGTCGGTGATGCCCCGGCCCCTCCCGTGCGGCGTCCCTGCAGAGGCCGCCCAGCTCTCAGGACCTCGGCCCTGCCTGGCCCTCCGCGCCCCTGCTCCCCCAGGCCCTCCCCTCATCCGGCGCGGGAAGCATCTCGAATTCCGGAGGGCTCCGCAGCCTGCAGCTCCTCCGCGGGCAAATTCGGCCCAGGTGCCAACTGTGAGTGCACTCGCCCGGCGCCCACTTCCGCAGCTCAGCACCTGCAGAGCCCCCGGCACGGTCCTGCCAGCGGGAGGGGGGCTGCGGCTGTGCGTGCGAGCGGGGCGCGGGCCCACGTGCTGGGCTGCTGGTGCCTGCGGGAAGCCACGGGGGAAATTTCCAGCACAAAGACCGTATGCCTGAGAGCGAGGGGAATTGCTCAGCAAACTTCAGAAGCGATCAAAATGTCCTTTCCATAAAGTCCCGGCTTAAAAAATGTTAGCAGGTGCGTATACAATAGCGAGTCAGTTGGGATGGATTACTATAGAATACCATTTCCGCTCATTCCAGATTATGAATTCAGGGCATAATTTTCTGTAAATTGTCATTCTTGTCTGGTAAGGAAAAGCTAATTTTTTCTCATATGGGAAAAAAAGCACCCCACCGCTACCCTGGGCCGCCGCTCTCTGGAAGGGGACCTGCTGGAGCCGCACCTCCCTCGGCGAGGCCGGGATGGGAGTGGCTGTGGCCTCAGAGCCTGCAGGGGTGGGGCCCTCTGGGGTGGTCGGGGCGGGGTGGGGGGGCTGCCGGAGGGGTGGCTCGTGGGGAAATGGGCGAGCCCTGCTCTGGGAGGAGGGGCACGGAGGGTGGGCCGCGCTGCATGCGTGCGCGGTGAAGGTGCCGTGCGGGGCCAGGAGCCGGGAGGCTGTCAGCCGGCACTGGAGGCTGTGTCCGTCGGTCGGTCGTTCAGCCAACAAGGGTGCGCGGAGTGCCCGAGGTGCAGGGCCCCTTCTGTGGCCCGAGGTCACGGCGACGCTAAGATCCTGGGGTCCAGGGGAGACCAGCAGCCACCACTGCTGCAAAGGCAGGAAGTCCCAGTGATGGTGGGGTCCCGGGAGGCCCCAGGGGAGCTGGCGGGCGGCGGAGCAGACGTGAGGCCAGCGGCCCTCCCACGGCGCTGAGCCACAGCCAGGCGCAGGCCGGGGGCGCGCACGGGGACAGGAGGCCGGCGAGGCCGGAGGCTGCAGAGGCTGCGCGGGCGTCGGGGACGGGCTAATGCCTGAGAACCGGGGAGCTTCTAGGGAGGGAGACGTGGCTGGTTTGGGTCAGAAGCTCCTCAGGCTGCTGGCGGAGGTGCCGTGGTGGGAGGGGGGCCTCTGGGCGTCACTGGACTCAGGGTCCTTAACCCCAGCTCCCGGGGCCTGGTGGGGGCTCCGTGCCAGCCGCCACTGCTCCTGGTGGGACACACGGCAGGACCGTCCCTGCACCATGGGCAAAGAGGCTCCCTGCAGTGCGGTGGCCGGACACTCCTCGAGGCGCCGAGGGCAGCGACGTGGGGACCTGAGAAGCTGGATCCAGAAACACGCACTGAAGGTCTCTGCGGCCGAACATTTCAGAATACCTCAACTGACAGCAAGAAGGAGCGGCTGAGCAGCAGCAGGGAGAAAGGAGGAGACGTGCTTCCGTGGAGAGGAAGCTCCAGGATAAGTAAGTAAGTTTAAAATAGAATAAGATGCGATACTTGCCGTGTAATTGTACTTTTTTAAGACCCTCTTTTAAGATTTGTCTGTTTATTTACGGGGGAGGGGCACAGGAAGAGCAGCAGACTCCCCACAGAGCCCACCGGAGGGCTGCAGCTCACAGCCCGGACACCACCACCTGAGCTGAAATCGAGTCGGATGCTTGTCCAGTCGAGCCACTCAGGTGCCCCAACTCTTCTTGCAATCCCGCGAGATGACTGGGCCACGTACCGTGATTGGGTGCAGCCCCAGCCACGCGCCCACGCGCTCGTACACACAGAGAAATGCCCAGAGGAAGCCGTGGAAGGGAACGTCCCCACCATCAACCACGTCCACCTGCGGGGCGAGGGGGAGCTGGGGAGAAAGGGTAGGTTCGCCTGCCTGCCAGGCTCGCGTTCCTCCCACGGCAAGACGGGTTCAGCATATGCTTCTGTAATTAAAAGTTAGGAATCGTTGTAAAATGAGTGAAATGCACAATAAGCTGGTCCCTGCCCTCACTTTCCCCATCAGAGTCTGAGGCGGGACGACCCACCAACCTGGACCACCTGGAAGCCCTGCTTATCCGTCTCACTCACTCGTTCATCCATTCAGTATGTCCCACTCTCCAGTCATTTGTCCACCCGACGAGGATTCCTGAGCACCTCCTCCAGGTTCTGGGCCGCAGCAGAAAACAAATAGAGAAGGTCCCTGCCCGGGAGTTCAATCCATGTGCACGTGTCTGCCCCACAGTCCCGCGGGGCAGCTGGGCAGAGGGGAGAGGAGCAGGGGCAGTTGTCGTCCCTCACCCTTGAGTTGAAAGATGGGGGAAGAAGAAAGGGGACAGTCACTAGGCTGAGAGCACGTGAAAATCACGCACTGGCACGGGATGGCATCAGGCTGTTCCCTCTCCTTGCAAAGCGCCTTCCGTGAGTCCTGGGCTCACGGACTCTGCTCAGCCTTCAGGCTTTCGAACGCCTCCTCTTCTTGGCAGCCCTGCCCAGCCCCCTCAGCTAAGATTCCTGCTGGAAGCTCCAGGTCAGATTCACAGACTGGCAGCCAGCAGCCATCAGCAGGCAGAAGGGGATATTTTGTTGTATCAGCCTGGTGGGTTGAGAGGTTCCACGCCACTGCGGGCACCGTGCCTGGTGTTTCCTCCTGCCAACACTTGAGCGTGTAGTTCCCAGGTAACATTACATCTGTGGGTGCATTGTCTTATTCCTCCACCCACCACCCAGCACATTCATTTAGGGCCAGTCCATGCCCAGTGGGTGGGTGGGTGGATGGATGGATGAGTGAAAAGATAGGTGGACAGGTGAATGGAGAGATGGACAGATGGGTGAACACACAGATAAATGGACGGATGCATGGATAGATGGATGGACAGATGGACAAATGGATACCTAGAATTTAGATGCATGGATGGATGGATGGATAGAAAAGTGGACACATCATCAGACAGATGGGTGGGGGATGCCTAAGTGACCCGGTGGTTGAGCCTCTGCCTTCGGCTCAGGTCATGATCCTAGGGTCCTTGGATCAAGTCCTGCATCAGAGTCCCCACAGGACTGAAGGGCCAGGTCACCAAGGGTGGACACACCCTGCTGAGAACGGACTTCCTCCAAGGGGCAAGGGGGCACCAACCAGGGTTGAATTAGGATGGGATCTGCTTGGGTGTTGGAGAGACCCCTCCTGGCTGTGGCAGACAGAACGAACCCCGGTTGGCCGTGGGAAGGAGAGAAGCAGGGGTCAGTTCCTGCTGAGAACACAGAGCAGGTGCGAGAAGCACCCAGGAGGGAGGTAAACACGCTACTGACCCGAGTGGGGCGCTGAGGGCGGGCAAGGAGTCGGGGAGAATCATCTCAGGGTTCCTGCGGTTTGGCCTGCCCAGTGCCCATCTCCCTTGGGAAGCACCCCTGCCCCCCATCCATGACAACACCCCAATCTCAATGAAACCACGACATGGGCCTGACCAATCCTAGCCGGCTGCTCCCTGAGCACGTGACCCAAACCTGCCCCCTGGACCCCAGCCCGGGGCCCCTGCCACCACCCAAGAGGCTGCTGACAGCAGGACCAAGACGTGGGCACAGCCATGACACAGGGGACCTGGACCTGGCCGTACCTGACACCCCTAGGCTTTCAGGAACATGCACCCTGGATCCTTAGGCCAGTCTGAGCTCAGGTTCTGGCGCTGGTGACCAAAATCGTTCTGAGCAAATCAATAAAGATGGCAGAGGCGAGCAGGACTCAGGCCCTGCCCTCGAGGAGAACCCTTGTGTCTGTTGGGACCAGAAGTCACTGCCCTGGTCACTCTGCACACACACGGTAGGATGCCAGGTCAGCGTGAGGGAGGCGCAGAGGCACCGCGACCCACACCTTCAGAGGAGGGCAGAGAAGGAGAGGCGGCAACACTTGGCCAGGCCTCGAACCTGAGGCTGACAGGTGAAGACGGGCAGATGTGCAAGGCAGGAGAGAAGACAGGAGAAGATGAGGGGAGCATCCCAGAGGGATCTGGCTCCCAGGCAGCACGGGCGCTGGCAGGGTGGGCAGGAGACTTGGGCTGCGGAGAGGCCATCCCGGGGTAAACCGCTGCCTGCCTAGCCTCACCTGGTCACACGGAGCCAACTCCACAGCCTGCAGAGCCAGGAAGGCCCCCTAGCTCCAACGGGGGCTCTGGTCCCGGAGGAGGGACCGCAGTGTAGACAGGCTGGCCGAGGCCGCAAGGGGCAAGGGCCGCGCTGGGCCGGCCTCCTCCAGCCAGCCTCCAGGCTGGGGGTGGGGCTGCACCCCGGCCTGGCCACTTCCAGAGAAGCCCAGTTTCCCACAGCATCAGCAGCTCCTGCGACGGGGAACAGAAGCACCCAAGGGCGGAGAGTCCTGGGTGTCGTGTAGCGCGGAGGCCACTCCTATGGGGCACTCACTCTGGGGAAAGTCCCCTTCCCACCACCTTCCCCAGGGCCACGTGCTGCAGCTCGCAGGACGGCAGCCTGTGCACTCGGTGGCAGGCCCGGGAGCCCCGGCTGGTCTCTGGCACCAGCTCCCCGGAGCCACCTTCACCTGCTGGAGGCAGCTCTGGCCTGGCTGCTTCCTGGGGATCCTCAGGTGCTAGGAAACCCGGTAGGAAAGTGCAGGAGCTGGCACCCCCAAATAAGAAAACAGTGCCGTCCGGTCTGGTCCTATGTGCCATTTGCATCCTTCGCCGTCTGGGTCTGGGAGGTCTGCTGGGGTGAGGCTGCGACTCGGGAGGCCGGGCAGAGAGAGAAGCCTCCACTGCGGGACACCGAGGAAAACGGCCTCGGACAGATGACGACGAGCACGGGCCGCGGAGAGCTCAGCCTCACGTGCTGCCCACAGGACTGGAAGATGTTTCCGCGGCTCTGAGCGGCAGCCCGACAATTAAACAAAGTCACCCAGCAATTCAGCTCCCAGGTGTCTACCCAAGAGAGATGAAAACCCGGGTCCCCACGAGCACCTGCACCCAAATGTGCAGAGCAGCACATTCGTACTAACCAGAGGGGAGACGGCCCCGATGACCCCCGGTGGACGAGTGGATAAACAAATGTGGCGCGTCCACACCGTGGAGTACCCTTCAGTCGTGAAAAGAAACGCGGCCACGTGAACAAACTTTGAAAACGTGACGCTAAGAGAAGGAAGCCACGTACCAAAGGCAGCAAAGCACACGAGTCCCTTCTATGAAAAGCCAGACCGGGAAAACCCAGAGACGGAAGGTGGATGAGCGGCCGCGTCGGGCTGCGGAGAGGGACTGAGCTGGGAAACAGCTACTCGGGTTCTTTTCGAGGTGATGACGATGTAATAGAAGCAACTACGGTGATGGCCACACGCATCTGGGAAGAGACTAAAGGCCACTGAACTGTTCACTCACACGGGCGAGCTAGGTTACGGGCGTCACATCCCAACAGAGCAGAAGCAGCAGCAGCAGCAGAACCGCAACCGTCAGACAAGCCAGAGTCCACGACGTCCTGCGAGAAGCTGCCCAAGAGCCGGGCCACAGGAAGAAACGGGTTGCGGTGGGGACGGGGCTGCTCTACGTGGAAGGAGACCAAAGAGCAGACCCCACGACCAAGAGCAAGGACTTCGACTGAACACAGAAACCTGGGGCAAGGGGGAGCCTGACCAGGATCACTCATCAAACGGTGTCACGGGATAACCGCGCCTGTTCCAGGACGGTGAGGTTCTGAGGAGCGAAAACGCGACCTTGCTCACTGGGGAGACTGTCTTCATGTTTAAGGGGTACAAACGTTTAGGATGAGGTGTGGTGATGCCTGCAATTGCACAGCAGACACGTGCGTGGCGGACATGTGTGTGTGCACGTGAGTCCGAGTGCGCATCCGTGTGCGAACGTGCGCGAGTGGAGAGGACGGGCAAGCAGATACGGCAAAGCACCGACCACTCGTGACGAAGATGGCCGTGAGCAGGTACTCGTCGTACCATCCACTCCTTCAAGGTTCTGGCGTTTGACCTCCGAGAGAGCTGGTAAGGGTCACTTCCGCCTCCGTGGCCCTGCCCAGGACCCGAACATGCCAGTGTCTGCACCGCGCGAAGGGTCTCCCTGGTGGCCAGCTCTGTGGGCCACGATCTCTGGGTCTCTGGCCCCTGCCCCGACCCTTGTCCCCGTCGCAAGTCCGCTTGAGCCAAGCGGATCTCACTGCCAACAGCGCTGGACACGGCCGCTCCCCGCCTCCTCGCCCTTGGCCGCCCCCCACGACGACAGCCCCACACAGGGCTCCTCGGGGCCACTCGGGTCCCTCCACGGCGCACCTCGCTGGCCTCCCGCGGCTCTTGGGACGAGGCAGGAGCCCCCGCCTGTGCACCCCACACCTGCCACCTCCCAGCCCCTCGAGCCGTGGCTCAGCTCGCCCGTCCTCCGGCTCCATCGCCTCGTCTGTCCATCGTCAGTCCCCATCTCCTGCCCACGGCTCAAGCATCGACTCCTCCGGGGCAGCCATTCTGCACCTTGCCCCGTCCACACCCGGTCCCCGCTCTCCGAGCACACACAGGCCTCCACTGTGTCCTCACGGGCGGCCCTAAGGGCTGCCGTGCCCCCTCGATGGCCACGTCCCCATCTGAAGGGAGCCAACGGCAGCACCAGGTGGTGGAGGATGGCGCGGGCCTAGTCCTCGTCCTCCTGGAGACGCACATTAACAGGCCACGTTGGCCGTCACCCGTACTGACGACGTGGTCCTCAGGGGGTCCCCGCCCCCACCAGCATGCTCCGACCCCGAGCCTGGGGACTGCACCAGGGCAGGATGCCTGGGGCTCTCTGCCCGTCCAGCCTGAGCACCAGACACGCGGTGCGGGCCTGTGAAGAACATCACCAGACCAAGTGGCACCAACACGGGGCTGTCACCAGTGGCCCGGCCGGCTGTGGACCAAGGGCACCGGGCTGTCCCCTTTGGCTGGTGGCCTGTAAGCAGAGCCCCTCCCGAGTCTCCAACCTGCCTGCTCAGGGACTTAGACCTTTGGCTCTTCCCTCTTTAGGAAAAGGACGGTGTCGCCTGAGCTCTGCCCCAGTGGCTGCTTTATAACCCAGTAGCATCTGCATTCGTGTACCACACTGTCGCGGGCTAGGAGGTGCCTCGCCCCTGCAGCCGGGAGCAGAGCCAGCACTCGGCCTGCAGCCACCAGTGCCCCCGGACGGCCTCTGCCTTGGGCCTCCAGGGCCCCATGCGGCCCCACGGCACCCGACGGAGGCAGACGGAACCCGACCCGAAGCGGGGCAGCCCCGTGGGCCGCGGGCCTCCACGCTCAGGGCCTGTGCCCACGCGTGCTTCTGCTCAGCCCGCCCGCCTGCAGGTGCCAGCCTCTCAGGCCTGCCCGCCCACTGCCCCACACACAGCCCTGCCTCCCCTGCCGCGGAGGTAATGGGCCCCCAGGACAGCAGGAAGCCCCGCCGCGGGGACCGAGCAGGGCCGTCATCCTTGATGGGGCACCCACCAGGGTCCTCTGCCAGCAGGGACGCGGGACAGTCAGGTGGACCCTGGGCGGGCTTCTGGCAGCCCAAGGACACGGGTCGCCCATGTCCGTGTGGTCCTGGGCACTGCCTTTCTCTCCCCAGATGCCCACCTGCAGAACGACAGCCGCTGTGCTTAGGACCGTGCAGGGGAGGGGACGCGGGAGCAAAACTACAGCTCTGCACACTCAGCAGGCCCTGGGCAGCCGCCCTCCCTCTGTTGGCAACCACATGTGACCCCTGTGACCACCTCCACCGCCCCCACCCTGGCCAGGCCGCCACCTGCGGCACCAGGAGACGCCCTCTTCCCATCCACGCTGCCCTTAGCAGCCGAGCAACCGTAACCGTGACTCCCCTACTACGGACTCCCCAAGGTCTCCTGCAAGCCCCAGAGCCCCAGAAGCCCTGCCCCTCTCCCACCCGCCTCGCCCCACTCTCCCTTGCTCGCTGCTCTCCGGCCTTCCTGCGGTTCCGCTACTAACAACATTAAATCCATCCCCACCTCAGGGCCTTTGCACCCACTGTTCCCTCCGCCAGGGATACTTTCTCCCAACAATTCTTGCCACATTTCCCCAGGCTTCAGAGCTTAGCTGTGCTGCCTCCGCCTGTTCAGAAAGGCCCTCCTGAAGCACCTGAGCCTTAGTGACCAGCCTCTGCTCCACCTACGGGCGCCAAGCATCCTCTCCCTCTCCTGTGCTTTACTCACTCATGTCCTGACCCCTCCCCCACCCAGAGACAGACCTCTCTGTCCTGGTTCCTCTATCCTGGTGAGGGGACAGTTCTTGGCATGGGACAGGAATTCAAGGAACATGCAATGGACGGAGGGACGGACGGATGGGAGCTGGCCGGCCTGGGCCAGAGCAGGCAGGCGGGAGGAGCCCGTGGCCCTGGCGAGCGCAGGAGCTCCTCAGACGGAGGCAGGGACGACGCAATTCTTCTGCCTCCCGTCCCACGCCTTGGCCATATGGCGTGCTGCACACTGGGCTGAGCTGCAGATGCTCTAACTTGGAGCTCCCTTGCTTTTGTGTGTTAATCACACAAGGATGGAACGGGCTCACCACACGTCTCGTGTTTGCTAACTATCTACATGTACATAAAACAGACTGCGGCGTTACCAGCCAACCCACTTGTGAAGTGGAAGGAAAACAGAGCAATTAGCAGGAGGGAGGAGGCGGTGCCGCCTGAGACGGTGGCCAAGCCCCGCACTCTGTCCCCGAAGAGGGTGGGCTCTCCCGCGGGTCCGGGACGGGCCTGGGCAGAGAGACCTTCTGGCTCCTCGGCCCTCAGGACAGGGCACGGGGGTGCCCCGTGAGCCTCGGGGCCCCCTCCACCTCGCTCAGGCCCAGACACACCCGACACCTGCCCTTGCCCTGCCAGGACGTGCCGCTCGAACTCTAGCCCTGAGCCCTCTGCTCTGCTCACTGCACCTCTGACACGCGCTCGCCCTCCCGGCTTCGTTCTCGCATCTTCCACTCAAACGTGAGTACTGAGCGCCTCCCATGTGCCCTCGCGTAGCTGCCTCCTGAAGCAGGCCCCAGACAGCAAACAAACGCACAATTACAAAATGTCTCAAGTGCGATGAAGAATAAAAATACGGGGCTTAATTAAAAAGACAGAATTAAGCATTGATGCCACCCTAGGAGCTGCATTTCAGGACAACCAAGTAGCCCCAATTGATATGGAAGATTTCTTTCCAGAAGACTCCAGTGGGTAGAACCTGAACAGCCGTGCACTGCAGCAGGGAGGAGGCAGGAGCCCCGGGCCCCGTGAGGAGCAGCAGTTCCTTCAGGGACACTGGTTACAATGGCAAGGCTGTGGCAATTACACAAGCAGAGGACTTGTCCTTTCTTTCTCGTTCTAAGTTCTTTTTTTTTTAATTTTTTTTTTATTTATTTGTGATAGTCACAGAGAGAGAGAGAGAGAGAGAGAGAGAGAGAGAATGAGGCAGAGACACAGGCAGAGGAAGAAGCAGGCTCCATACACCGGGAGCCTGACGTGGGATTCGATCCCGGGTCTCCAGGATCGCGCCCTGGGCCAAAGGCAGGCACCAAACCGCTGCGCCACCCAGGGATCCCTCTTTCTAAGTTCTTTACAGGTAATGCACCTGCTCTTGCCGGCATCAGGGTGGAGTGCTCCCGCGTACCATCCCTCTGGGTATGTAGGCCTCTAATTAGGAAAGTGATGAAGGAAATAGAAAATCACCATTTTGCAAACCCTAATCACATAACTGATTCAGGAACCAATTATGAATGGATGAAACTATTAGGTGAGGCCTCACGGGGGCTGGTACTCTGGCTGGAGGAGGCTGTCACCACCTGACCCCACTGATCGATCTCAGCGTCACGAAAGTGGACGGCCAGGCACACGGGCCTCTGGAGGGGTGACGCACAGCGCCCACAGCATCACCGGCAGACACGAGCTTAATTGGCTACGAGAGCCGGCGTCCGTGTCCGGGGAAGCCAGGGGAGAGCGGAACGAGTCAAACGACTCCATGGAGAAGCAAAAGGGACAAATGCAGAAAGTGAGGTGAAGGAGACTGACCTGGATTACACGGCAAATGTGGAACACAAGAGGCTACTAGGCTACTCCCCAGTGGAGAGCAAAGGACACGGGAACCACACGTGGTGTGCGGATCACACACACCGATGGTTAAAAGACACATTTGAGACAACTGGAAAATGTGACTGTAGACGGAGTATTAAATTCTACCAAGAACCGTTCAGTTTGGTAGGCGTCTTACTGGCACTGTGGTTATGGAAGAAAGCGGCCGTGCTTTAGAGATGCATACTCAGGCACGTCCAAGTGAAACGACAATGTTTGGAACCTGCCTGGAAGTATGTTAGCAAAGAAAAAAGAAAAAAGCCGCCGCAGGGTCGATGAAACAAATACGACAAAGTCTTAATTATTAAACCTACAGGACAAGTATACAAGGTGTACAATCACTTCTCTACTTGTATGTTTGAAATACTTGTAATTAAAAAACAAAACAGGATGCTGAGAGAAAGCGGCGAGTGGCGCACCCTGAGACAGAGAGAACCTGATGGAGGCAGGTGGCTGGCGAGGCCTCCTCCGGGAGGGGCTGCTGGAGCCTGAGCTGGCCCCTGGGGGTGGGGGTGGGCAGGGAGCAGGCAGCAGGCCAACAGGTGCACACGCACCACAGAAGCGGAGCCCAGTGAGGGCCGGGTACAGGCCCAGGACCCCAGGACCCCAGGACCCGAGCGCAGCAGCAGAAGCCGAGCCTGGCGGGGCCTGGCTCTTGTGCAATCGACTATTTTGTGATCAGCACAAGGCTGTCAAATGCGGCAGAAGGGGCAAGTTTCACTGATTCACAGAAGTCAGTTATTTTTTAGGAAAAAGATGATTTGGGCTGTTTGGTGACAAAGGCATTTCCGTGGGGAAGAGACAGCGACACAGTGGGAAAGAAGTTCAGGACGGGGTTCGGCTGCCCAGAGAGCAGACCGTGGCTCCCTCCAGGATGGGACGGAGACAGGTCAAGAGACAGACTGGAAATATTTGGGGTGGGTGCACAGGGAGCCACTGGGGCTTGCCGGTGCCCGCAGTGAAAGCTGTTCTGAGCCTTGAGTGAGTGGTGGCAGCAGGTGGTGCTGCAGGCAGGGCAGGATGGGGAACCCAGAGTCCACCCTGGGCGTTGTACCCCGAGGGGCAGTGGAGATGTCACGATGTCAAGTAGGCAGAAAGAAAAGAGCAAGCAGGGAGGGGACATGTGGAGTCAGTCCTTCACTGCAATGTCCCGAGGGGGGGGCGGGGGGAGGTAGAGCAACCAGGAGCGCGCAGCTGTGTCCTCACAAATACCCCCGACACGGCTGGGAGATGCACCTGGGAGTCGATGAGGTGGAGGGTGTGGGTGAGCTGGCAAAGCCACCCGCAGTGACCTGCAGTGACTCTCCCCTCCCCAGCCCTCTCCTCCCCCGAGCAGGATGAGGCCTCCACTGCCAGGTTCCCCAACCCCTGCAGTTTGGGGAGGACCACGGGCGGCTCTTCCACTGGATCTGAGCATCTTGAGGATGGGATGCTTGCTTCACACTTCATACTCCCAGGACAGAAGTCATCCCTGTAACCATTTAACAGACACTTAATGAGCGTCAACTGGATGCAGTTCCCTCGTGAGCCCAGTGACACGGTACAACCACCACGTCCTCTCGTCTGGCATCTGGAAGGATGTGAACACAGGGAACCTGGTCAAATGTCCCACGGGAACTGAGTTCACAGATCCGTGAAAACCTAGGGGACTCTTGAGGAGATCCAGGAACAGGGCCCCAAAAGACGGCCACCCAGGACCCCTAGACCATGCGCACTGAGCCCGCCCACGTACTTTGCCAGGCCAAGCTCAGGTCAGCCTCACCGCAGCCTCTTCATCACCCTGTGGGCCGGTGACGTGCCTTCCCCAGGATCACACGGATGGAGCCCGGCAGCTGGGATCTGCAGCTCCCACTTCCCTTTCCTGTAGTGTGGCCGGGGCACCTGCCACAACTGCCCCACGGCCTCCTCCTGCAGCACGGGGGCCAGATCCCTCCTCGGCCTGCCTACACCTCTGCACCTTCGTCATCCCCTTTCCTCCTCTGACCACAGTGTGACATATTAATTTTAAGTAACAGCACATCCACATCATACAGGGAGTGAGTCATTGCCTTTCAATTCTCTTTCACGTGTTCTGCTTCATCAAGGACAAAGCCTCATCTGGAAGCGGAGGGGGCTGACACCTCTCTCACGTTCGTTCATCTCCTTTTCTAAAACACTGTGCTGAGAAACACACAACACAAATTTACCATCTTACCTACTTTTAAGAGCTGAACCAGGGATCCCTGGGTGGCGCAGCGGTTTAGCCCCTGCCTTTGGCCCAGGGCGCGGTCCTGGAGACCCGGGATCGAATCCCACGTCGGGCTCCCGGTGCATGGAGCCTGCTTCTCCCTCTGCCTGTGTCTCTGCCTCTCTCTCTCTCTCTCTGTGTGTGTGACTATCATAAATAAATAAAAATTAAAAAAAAAAAAAAAAAAGAACTGAACCAGTGTCGTGTCTACATTCACCTAGTGGCACGCCCTTCCCTACGCTCTGTCCTCAGAACTTCCATCTTGCAAACTGAAACCCACTAAAAACTCCCCGTGGCCCTCTCCCTCCCCGGCCCTGGCAACCACCCTTCTGCTTCCTGCCTCTAGAATCCGAGGGCCCCAGGACCTCCTGTACCTGGAATCACCACCTCACTTCTTGATTTAAGTAGGAGATCAGGCCTCGAGGCCATGACCTGCCTCTGGCCTGCAGTTATAAACACTCACCGCTTCCCTCTGCTTTGTGGTGTCGCGTGCGGGGGGCGGGGGGGGGACGGGGGACGACACGTGGGGGACAAGTAGGTCTTTCTTTTCAAACAGATTTAAGGAAATACAACGTGCAGGGAGAGGCTGGGGGTGGAGAGGCTCTGAGACAGCGGCCCAGGGCGGGAGGTGGGGAGGTGGGGAAGCCCCAGCCTGCAGCGCGGAGGCCCCGTGACCTCCAGACCAGCCGCACCTGGGCCTCAGCACCCTCAGCACAAGGATGTGCCCCACGTGGCACACCGGCCTGCCGGGCGGCCGTCACCATCCGGGAAGCACTCTGGGCGCCTCTCACCTTCGCCCCCATCCGCTCACCCACCTGCTCAGCCAAACTTGCCGTCCAGACGCTGTGCAGCCACCGGGGATGCTCGGGCCTCTGGGCCTGGGTTACTCCCAGTCCACCCACTCCTTGCTGCCTCCTCCTCTCCTTCCTGTTTAGGGAATGGGGACCCACCCTCACCCGACACCCCAGCGAATTCGGGGGCGGGGGGGTTCCTCTGGGTCAGACAACCACAGTGGCCAGGTTGACCCCTAAAGGAGGACACGGGGCGAGGCTGTCCTCCCCACCCGGTGGGCCACCGCGTCGGTAGCGACCTCTATTCGCCCCCTGTTGGCAGGGAGTCCTGCTCACTTCCTGTCTACCTGCCCCCCCGAGGGGGAGGTGTCCCGGGAGCTCCCGGAGGGCGGGGGACGCGGGGTCGGGTCGGGGTCAGGGTCAGGGGCTGCGCCATGCAAGCAGGTGACAGAGGGCGCGGCCAGGGGCGTCAGGATCCGGGGGATGGAGACGAGAGCGTGTCCCGCTCCCAGAGGCTCCCAGGTGGGCACGCACCTGCGGAGCCGCAGCCATGGCCCGACCGCGCATGCGCGAAGCCCAGCCGCGGGAGACCCAGCCTCCGCGGCCTGATACATACACCGGCACAACGGCTCCGGCATCTGGAAGGTTCTAGGGGCCTGGTCTTGGGCTGGGCTGCGCCCAGGAGCTCGGTGACCGACAGCTGCCTCCCCTTCCTCCGCCTCTGCGCCCCTCGACCCCCGGGGACCCGCGTCTCTAAGGCTCGGCACCTCGAGCGGCAAGATGGCCTCCGCGTAACAGACCCACTTCCGGTCAGCATAGTGACCCCCCCCCGGGAGGTTCTTATTGGCCCAGCGGGGGGTCACGTGCCACCCCCTGAGCCAATCACACGGTCGGAAATGGGCGATGCCCATTGGCCAAGCCTCCCGCACCTGCAAAGCACAAAGCCTGGTGCTGCGAGGAAAACATCCCGCGAGGGAGGCGCGCAGGTGGGGAGGGCCGCGTGGGACCCTGGGGACCCTGGGGACCCTCGGGACGGAGCGCTTGGGCCCCCCCCAGGGCGGGCGGGCGGGGTGGGAGGAGCTGGTGCGCTGCCTGCGCGTCCTTCCAGCGTCTTCCACCAGCCGTGCGCCCCGGGGACCCTGAGCTCAGCACGGAGTCCGGAGTGTGAGCCGCCGCCACTGCGCTGCCGCGTATAAAGCGTAAACGGCAATTTGAATTTTCATTGGAATGTTTTAACTGATCACAGCCTTCCGCCTGAAGACGTGGGACTGCACTTGCTCCCCCGCGAAGGGAGGGCCAGGCCGCGCCGGGACCACCCATCGGCTGGCCAGCGTGCCCCCCACGGAGCCCATAGCCCCGTGACGTTGATGGGAAGCCCGACCTGCGGAGCAGCCGCGGGGGCCCGGACGTGGGCTGACCTGGCAGGCCCGGGCTTGAGAGAGGACAGGGGCCAAGCCCCCGGGGCCTTCCCACCCTCCGGTTCCCTGGCACCGGGTCCTGCTCCTCCTGCCTGGCCCCGGCCTCACTGCTCACACCGGTGCAGCCAGTCTGACCTCTCTTCTTCTGGGATTCCCGTGCTTAGCGCACAAGATGCCCCCTTCCCGCCGCCACCGCCCCTCTTGGCTCAGCCAAGCGGCTCTAGGTGCCCAGCTCTGCCTGAGAGCAAGGCCCGGGCCAGCCAGGCTTCCAGCACAGCCCACACCTTCCCTGGTCAACTGGGGGTCAACAACCCCAGCCCCCAGCACTCTGTAACTTTCCATACGTGCCTCTGTGGGACTGCTGACCGTTCTGCAGCAGGGGTTCCTGGGCCACTGAAGGCCATCTGGTGGCCCCAGGTTAAGGGGTCCTCTCTGGGAAGGACTTCCCAGAAGGACTAACTTCTTAGTCCTTCTAACCTGGCTACTGTTCTTACCATGTATTAAGCTCCTCCGATGCCCTTTATACTTTATAAGCAATAATGATTGTTAATACAGGACACTTACTATGTGCTAGATACTATTGCAAATGCATTGTGGGTATTAATCCACTTACTCCTCACAGCATCCCTGGAGGTTAAGGTGATTAGAATCTCCCCCCATTTTACAGATGAAATTGAGGTCCAAAGAGGTTAAGGAGCTTTTCCAAAGTCTCATTGTGGACTGATACCCTCTCTAGCCAGCAGCTGGTTTTCTAGTTCAATCTCCAGGCTCCCTCAAGGCCTGAATCCAGAGCTTGGATGCTCTGACCCTGATCCAGGCAGCCATAGAATGAAATGAAACCAAACAGCCGAAGGCGAGCTACCCCAGACAAGTGGCCAGCAGTAACTTCCGGGGACCCCAAGCCTTGCTGCAGCCTGTTTCCACAGATGTCTTTTCTATTGCCTCTGCCAAACCCATTCGTCCTTCTGACCTAGGTGTTGCTTCCTCCATGGAGCCTTCTTGGCATCCACGAGTAGGCTGGATGCCCTTTCCTGCCACCACTCCATGTGGAGTGCTGGCTCCATGTGGAGTGCTGGCTCCTAGAAGTTTCCCGTCCCAGCCCTTATCACTCAGCCCTTATCACTACAACTACCAATCTACATAGCTGCCTCCCTTCCAGACTGGATGTTCCCAAGTGGGCAGGGATCATTAAAGTCTTACTTTGTTTTAAATGATTTTTTTGAAAAACAATTATTTTTATTTTTGAAATGAACATACACTCAGGAAAGTACATAAATCCTAAATGTAGAGCTCGATGAATTTTTACATACGCAACCACGCATTCAGATCAAAGCAGAACACATGGGAAGTGCCCAGGAGGTTCCCTCGGTCCCCTCCCGGTTATTAACCCCACCCCAGGAGTAACTGCTGGTTTCACACTGTCGCTATAGTTCTGCCTTTTCTGAGACTTCAAATAAATGGAATCACACAGTAATACTTTTCTGTGTCTGGCTTCTCGTGCTCACGGTTACGTCTGTGAGATTTCTTTCTTTCTTTTTTTTTTTTTTTTTTGTGAGATTTCTTCATGTTGCTGAATGCCCCAGTGGTCTGTCC
The DNA here is from genome assembly GCF_048164855.1 of Canis lupus baileyi. Taxonomy (NCBI): domain Eukaryota; kingdom Metazoa; phylum Chordata; class Mammalia; order Carnivora; family Canidae; genus Canis; species Canis lupus. The sequence continues at coordinate 122,226,045 of NC_132838.1, read as the reverse complement.
TTTTTACTGCTGTGCAGTATTCCACTGAATGAATATACCACATTTCTGTGTCCACCATATTGTTGATGAGCGCGTCAGCTAGGAAAAAGAACATCTGGAACTCTCATTCTCGCTGGTGGGACAGTAAGTTGCTACCATCACTAAGGAAAAGTCTGTGTCTATCATCGATAACAATGATATATATTGATATCTGTAATACTAACATATGTTGTATTTATCATTGTCCTATATCTCTCATTTACTAAGCACTGAGTGTGCACCAAGCCCTGTAAGCTGTGTTACCCCAATCCTCATAATCACCCTAAGAAGTAGATAGTTGCCTTCTTTGAAATAGCAGTATGGTAGCAGCAACATGATGGGATTATCATGAAGTTGAACACTCTGACGGACTGAGTCCAAAGCTGACGTTTTGGAAATGCTGTTCGTGGTACCTCTTATTGTTATTACTGAAGGACACCGGGCCCGGAGCTCAGGAGCCTGCATTCATGTCTCCCTGAGATAACCTGAGTGAGTCATCTCAGCAGCCTTCAGCTCCAGGCCCCTGGAAGGCCGACATCTGCTAGCAGGGACTTCCGGGGATGACACAGGGCACACTCTTCAATCAGACCCAGGCTCTCACTTCAAGAAGATCCTTATGCTTGGGGGGGGGGGGGGGGGGGGCGGAACAGTGCATCAGGAAGGGTCTTGGGAGTGTTTGGGAGCCCTCTGCGACATGGGGACCTGCCGCTTCTGCCAAGTTTAGTTCACAAGGTACTTTCAGGTGATGGTCTCGTTGCCCTGGAAGGTCCACAAGGACTTGGCAGCTGTATGCTTCTCAACAACTCACCCACAGAGATGAGCAAGTGTCTCCCTCCCCCACCCGCACCCCGGGACTCTGCCAAGAGCTGGGGGCTGCAGCCCGGAACTCCCGGGAGGGAGAGGGACAGCGAGCGACCAGGGAAACCCAGGAGCACGAGGCTTCTGGCGGCAAGTTGGGTGAAGGACACACAGCGGGGCAGGAGGTGGAGAGGAAGTGCGGGGGGCGGGGTGCTCCAGACTCCGTGTTCACCGGAGACCCTGAAGTTCTAGGGAGGGAAGAGCAGCCCCGAGGGCGAGTGCGCAGCGCAGGGCAGCTCCCGCCGAGGTGAGGGAGGACGTGGGGGAGGACGTGGGGCAGCGGCTGCGAGGGCACCGGGTGGGGCGGGGGTCCGCGGGCGACGGAGCTCCAGGGGAGCCCTGCAGCCCGGCCCGGGAGCCCGACGGGAGCCACCGGGAGGGCTTTCAGCCAGAGGGGCGGCCCGGGCCCCGAGGCCCCAGCCGCGGAGGTGGCGGGAGGGGCCCACGGGGGAGGCGCCGGGAGGTCAGCTCAACGAGTGGCTGCAGGGCGAATGCGCGCTCGGAAGGGCGGGCGGGCGCGCGCAGGGCAGCCGGCGCCCCACGGACGCCCCGGACCCGCGGCTGCCGGCCCAGGTCGTAGGCCCGCGACCAGGCGCGGTGACCTTGGGCACAGGCCCGCCCCGGCTCCCGGCCCGGAACCCTGCGTCTCGGGGGCGGGGAGGACGTGCCGGGAGGGGCAGCGCGCGCGGCGGGGCGACGGCCGGCGGGACCCCCGCTCCCCGCTCCCCGCTCCCCGCCAGCCCCCGCGGCCCGGCCCGCACCCTGCCGCGCGCCGTGTTTACATCCCCGCGGGCCGGCCACGCGGCCTCCCGCCGCCCCGCCGCCCCCGAGCCCCGGCCCCGGCCCCGCCCCCCGCCGCGCGCGCCAGCCGGCCTCCCGCGTCCCGCGCCGCGCCGCACCTCGCGCCGCGCAGGCCCCGTGGCTTGGCCCCGCCCCGCAGGCCCCGCCCCGCCCCGCAGGCCCCGCCCCGGCCCTCCGGCGCGCAGGCCCCGTCCGCTGGCCCCGCCCCCTGCAGGCCCCGCCCCCCGCAGGCCCCGCCCCGGCCCTCCGGCGCGCAGGCCCCGTCCGCTGGCCCCGCCCCCTGCAGGCCCCGCCCCCGCAGGCCCCGCCCCCGCAGGCCCCGCCCCCCGGCCCGGAGCGCCTCTGCCCGGCTGCGCGGCGGCGGGGCGGGCCTGCAGGCGGCGGCGGGGCGGGCCCGGGCCCTGGGGCGGCCGCTGAGGGGCTCGGAGCCGGCCGGGGCGGGGCGGAGGCTGGCGGGAGGGTGCGAGGGCGGGCCGGGGGCCGGTTCCGCGCGCAGGGATTTTTAAATGTCCCGCTCTCGGCCGGGCGCAGGAGCAGCCGGCTCGGCCGCCCGCGCGGTGTAGGGGGCAGGCGCGGATCCCGCCACCGCCGCGCGCTCGGGCCGCCGCTCCCGCCTCCCGCCTCCCGCCGCCGCCTCCCGCCGCCGCCGCCGCCGCGGACAGGGCTCGGTGAGGGCCGGGCCGGGCTCCGGGGCTCCGGGGGGGGGGGGGCGAGCCGGGCCAGGGCGCGGCGGGGTCGCGGGGTGGCTCCGGGCCGGGCCGGGGGGCGGCGGGGCGGGGGGCGGCGGGGCCCCGGGCGCGCGGCGGACCCGGCGCGGCGGGTGACAGGCCCCCCGGGCCCATCGGCCATTTTCCCGGCCGGCCCGAGCCTCCCGCCGCCGCCGCCGCCGCCCGCGCGGGGGGAGGGGTGTCCGGGGCGCGCGGCCGGCCCTGCCCCCGCCCGCGCCCGCGCCCGCGCCCCCGCCCGCGCCCTGACCCCCGCCCGGCTTGTGCCCCCAGGGCCCGAGGTCGGCCCCGCGTGCCGCGCCAGCCATGCCGAGGGAGAGGAGGGAGAGGTGAGTGCCCCGTGGCTGCGCGGCGGGGGGAGGGGAGCCCAGGCTGCCAGCGCCCGCCCTGACCTCGGTGCCACCCGGCGGCCCGCAGGGATGCGCAGGACCCGGACCCCATGAAGGACGACGCTGGCACCGACGTGTCCGTGCGCTCCAGGAAGAGGAAGGCAAATGTGGCCGTTGTGAGTACAAAGGAGACAGGTGGGGGAGGAGACCCCCTCCCGGGCCTTACCTGGCGGGGCTCCCCCCCCCCACCCCGGGGGCCCTGCCTCCTTGTACTGATTGGGGTGCCCGCAGCCTAACCACCTTTCTCTCTCTCCTCTCTCTGTGTTTTTTGTCTTTGGGCCGTCTGGTGTGTTTCCTTGGGGGCTGGGGGTCGCCCTCCCTTAGTTTTTGCAGGATCCGGATGAAGAAGTTGCAAAAATTGACAGGACTGCGAGAGGCCAGTGCGGCGGACAGGTAGGTTCACGTGCCCACCGGGCCTGGGCGGAGGGCCTGCTGCGCCTTGTGCTTTAGATGGACGCTCGGTCCCCGCTGCCTCCTGCTGGAGCTGTTCCTCTACCGGGGGCCATGGTGCTCATCCATGGGCCGAGGCCTGGCCGGTCGGTGGCATTGGCCTCGGCCAGCCGTGGGACCCCAGGAAGGCGTTGGGTTCCTCACCCGCACCTCCGAGGTTACAGATAACGCGCTGATGTCCCAAAGAACCAGAGTGGACATCAAATAACTCAGTCCTCTCCTTTTGCCCTTGAGGAAACTCAGACTCAGGGCAAGAAAGTGACCCAGAGTCCTGTGCAAGCCAAGGGCGGAGTCCATCCCGGAGCCCTGTCTCCAGGCGGGGGAACTGGGGGAGGGCTCCTGACACAGAGCTCTCCGCGGACTGTGATGCGGGGGTTTGTGTGTGTCCATAGCGACCCAGATTCTCCCCGTCCCCGCTTCTGTCTTTCGGTCCTGGTGCTAAGGACCTCCCTTCCCCCCACCACACGGTGAGCAGCAGGTATGTAACTTCCCCCCTTCTGGAGGTCCTCAGCCTGTCCTGCAGTTACCTACGGTGATGAGGACTGCTGTCCGGGGCTCTGCCTGGCCTCAGCCAGAGTATCAGTGGAACATTCTCTGTCACGATACCTGTGTCTCAACACATTTTTTAAATTGACTAGTCCATTTCTCTTGTCTCTCCGTCATGGAGTTGCCGCCAAATTTCCTGCGTGCTCGTGATATCGTTACAATATCAGCAGTTCCTAGCAGAAAAACCTTGCGTTATCTTCCTACCTCCAGAAATGGCTGGAGACTGTAGTTATGGCTCCAGTAGGGGAAGCAGCCTATCTCCAAACTAGCGGGTCAGGCCTTCTGACCCTATCACGGAGAAAAGCTTGAGTGGGAATAGTATCTGAGCAGAGGGCTCTGGTCCCAACTAGGTTAGCAGTGGGCAGCACGTCGCTGTGTTGGGCACTGAGCAACAGCTGTGGCAGCTGGTTCTGGCAGAGTGAAGGGCTTTGAAGCAGTGGGTGTGCAGGAATAGTTGTCGTCCCTGCACGTAGACCCTAGAAATTAGCAATTCTGGGGAGATCGACCTAATATCGAACAAGGGGTTGATGATTTCCTTCTCATTAGATGAAGAAATACTTTCCTTTAGGGAAGGAAATAAGACATTCCTTTCTTTTCTTTTCTTCTCCTTGAAAAAACAAAAAGCAAACAAACTTTAAGCAGGTTGATTTTTATGAGCCGTGGTAAAATGGCTCTCCACTTTGTGAAACTCGGGATTGCTTATTTTCCCAGCTGTTTTGGGAATTGAAATTTCTGAGAGTGAAGCGAAGGCATCCATATCCACTTGTTGGAGTAGTTTGTTCTCGAGGAGGACCGGAGCAGTGCTAGGGTGCCTAAAATCGGGCTGTGGGCCTGTCCCCAAAGTGTGCACATTGATAGCCGTGGTATTTAAATACTCCTATCATTTCCCACTAACGAGAAGGAATTTTCCTGGTTGTTCAGAGATTAAGGACAACAGGTTTCTGTACGTTTTGTAGAGCAGATAGCTTGAAGATTGCCCATCTATCTATGGAGCACTCGTTCTGGTTTTTCCCTGTGTAGATTCATGAAGCTAGAAGTTTGGGGTAACACAATTATCACACGGAATTTTTGTCAGGAGTTCTAGTTCAGCCCAGTACAGTGGCCTGGAGCTACTTGTGGCGCATTGTGCTAAACTCCTTATAACTCCTTCCTCAGGACACAGAGAACCTTTGAGTGTTACCTTAGGCCTTTCCTAATCAAAAGACTACCCTTTTATCTGAAATCCATTCAGCATATCCGTTTTGTTGTTTAACTTTTTGCAGGAGACCCACCTTTTTAATTGAAGTGAAATCCTGGACTTTGTAGTAGTTACTTCTCAGCACCTGATTCTACATAGGTAGTTCTGTTCTTAGTTAAAAGCGGCATAAGGGGTCGGGGGTGTTTAGAAATAGTCAAAATTGGTGTCTTGCTCTTATCCCGGTCCTTCCTAAAGTCGGATGGATCTGGCCTCTTTGAAACCCAGCGTACACTTGAGACTTCGACTTCATTATTGTGCCTCACGTGCTGGATCCTAAAGGGTCCAGGTTTCCGAACCACTTGTGGCTTGTGGGTCATCCAGTCTGTCTATGCACTGTGGTTTAGGAACTGCTGCCATTTTATCCTCAAAGGCTGCTCTCAGCCCTTTCAGCCATCTGGCTGTAGAGGGTGGCACCCAGCTTCTGCCTTCACAGCTAGAATTCATTCTCGAATGAAGAGCAGCTTGAAGCAGTTGTAATGTGACTCGTTTTGAGTCAAGGAAATGCTACCAGCACATGAGACTAGAGCTGGAAGGGGAGGTTGCCCTTCTGGAACAGCTGTTGGCAGGAGTTGTCATGGTTAATTTGCATGCCCAATTCTTTGCACCCTGGGTGGAGAAGAGCTTTATCCTGCTTTGCTCTCCTCAGCACACTGAAAGTGCTCTGGCCGCCTCTGAAAGTGGCCGGTGTGCTGTGCGCGCCCCACTACCGTATCCTCCAGGCAGCACCTGGAGCCCACATCCCATGCTCATTTCTAATTGTCCCATTTCTTCTCTGGTCAGCCTTAATGAACTGTCTGCTTTAAAACAAAAGGCCAAGAGTCTCAGACTTCCACAGGACTTCCGTGCTGGCGGGATTGTTACTTGCCGCACTGTCCACAAAACCACTCTTACGACTCAAAAAAAAAAAAAAAAAAAATTCCATCGTAGGCTTCTTTTCAGAGTAGGACGATAAACAGAGCAGCTTGACAAAGAAAACTTTGTAAATGGCAAAAGGACCTTCTTATTTTCCAAATACTGAAAATCGAATAAAATTAAGTACCTAGAATCTTTGAAAGGAAAGCATATTGTTTGCGTTTTTAATGATGGTTTATTCCCTTATCAGTTCTTGGATCCTCATTCCATGCAAGACTTTGGGGGCAGGATTCAAAGGTCTTCAGGGGTATCTGGCTTCTATCTCCACGGACTTCTTAGTATATCCTGTGACCATTCCTGGATTTGGTTTTAACTAGGCAGATATTCTTTTTGTTTTGTTTTGAGTTAAGGAAAACAAAAGGTCCTCGTTATGTAATATATTAGGTAGTCTTGCAACCAGGAGATGTCACATTTGATGGTTTTACGTCTTAAGATGGGGACACTAAATACAGATGGTAATTTACATTTTTGGTCTTTACGCTTGTGAATGTGCGGTGCGCATGTAAATATACTTTTATTGGAATTCTTTCACTTTTAAGAAGTTTTGGTAGATTAGTTGTACCTGTTAAAAAAAAACAAATCTTTGAGTTGTGACCAAATAATCCCACAGCATACCTCAGAGGTTATGCCCAGTTTCTTACCGAGCTGCAGGTGGATTTGTATAGGTGGTGGTGGTGTCGGTTTTTGTACTCCTAAGAGCTGTTTGCATTTTGTCTTAATCCCTCCTGGGTCCATCTTCCTGCTCAGGTACTGGTTTGACGGCGACAGTGTGGAGGATAAAATGCTACTGACTTTGTAGTCGTCTTAGATACTTACTGCATAGACTCCTAAGCCAGTGGCAAGTGAAACGAAAGCTTGGAGTCCTTACTGTGGCTTTTACTTACTCGTTCCATCTTCATCCTCATTTAGGCCAGAATAGGTATTTAGGCCTGGAGATTGCTCTCTAGTGTGAAGATATTTTCTGTTTTACTGGCTGTTCTACAAATCACTGAATGTACACATAGCTGGTTCCTATCAAACATTTAAGAATGTGTGTTTTCTTCTACAGCCTTGGGACAATAATCCCGCATGTGAAAACCCCTGCTCCTTGATTCCCACACCTGACAAAGAAGAGGATGAGCCAGCATACCCAAGTTCCGTGTGTGGACCGCAGAGCTTCATGCCCTCCAGAGCCTCGCCGCTGCCTCTACTGAAGTAAGTTGCCTGCCACGTGCCTTCCAGGTCTTTTGCTCCTTGTGCACAATCTCACCAAGTCAGTGTGGACGCATACTGACGCCTACTTCTTGTCTTTCGCTTGGTTTTGTTTCTTGTAGCTGGGCAAATAGAGACGAGGTCTGGAAAATTATGCTAAATAAGGAAAAGACATACTTACGGGATAAGCACTTTATGCAGCGGCACCCCCTCCTGCAGCCCAAGATGCGAGCAATTCTTCTGGATTGGTTGATGGAGGTGAGCTTGAGTCTTCCTGTCGACTGGAAGCATTGACCACTTCTAGAACCTTTGACGACCTCTTTGTGTGTCTTATACCCCATTGACACTTTTCTGTGTCTCCAAAGTACCACTCTTTTGCTTGGGTTCTTCCGTAGAAGAATTTCTGAAGTCTCTTTACCTCTTAGATATTTTGAGGTTGGCATTTAATTTTTTTTCTTCCAAGTTCAAATAATTACAAAAGTTCTCTTTTCCACTGAACTGTAAATATTGATATTTGGTCTTTAATTAAATTGCTTTTGAATCTATCCGGTGGAATGCAGATAACAGCTGTTTGATAGCCACTATCATAAGTTTTAAAAATACATGAACAGGCTTATCTTTAACAGTCAGAAAGCTTACATTGTTCTTTTTTAACTCCTTGGAGTCCATTTGTCTTTCGCCACGGAATAGCATCGTAAAAAAATAATGTATTCAAATCTTTTATTTCTCTGCAACAACTGGTCAAAAGGACAAGTATGACAAATTGTGATGGATAATTGTTAGACATCAAAAGCTATTGTATGGGCAGTGTGCCTCTCCTGGGAGGACGCGTGTGTGACCCAGTAGTGCCTGCAGGGGCACCAGGAGGCACCGGGAGCCTTGGGTGGTGGGATGTGGGCTTTCTTCTGTGATGCTGAAGGACTTCTCAGCCAGCTCCGTCTTATGAAAAAGGAAGGACATAAGGAAGTTGAGTGTCTGAGTATTCCCTAAAAACAAACACGGTGAGGTACTGTTTGGAAAGCCTCTACTCCCAGGCTCTGTGCACCCCCGTTAATGCTCATCGTAGGCTCAGATCCCCTGCTGCCAACTCGCTGGGTATGGGTCTTTGTGAGGCAAGTCATTTAACCTAGAATCTTGGTTTTCTCATCTGTAATATTTTCTAGCAGTATTTTCCTTACAGAGTTTGTATGGCCTAGACGTGGTATGTGTGAACTGCAGCGTATGTGGTTGGCGAGAAAAGATGGCTCTTCTCACCGTTACTAATTTGCTTGTCTTTCGTTATTGAAAAGCTAACATTTTCTGTACTGAGCTCTTTGGCAGGCCTGCCTACTTGAGACTCCAGGCCTCACACGTGCCCTTCTGGGCCCCCCGAGACGTTTTATAATCCCTCGAAACATTAGATGGAGGATGCTTCACTCTCCTAGGCGGCAACTCATTGGACATTGTGACTGAGAAGTTCTATTTTATATACCGCAGTTGATGCCGTATACTTTAAGGAAGGTTTTTCTCAGAAAGTCAACCAAAGAAAGTCATGTAATACCACTGAGAGGATAGGCCAGGGGGTAACCTTCGGGTGCTCGGTGGGACGAAGCTGCAGGCGTGTCGACCGTGAGCCGGGCGACGGGGGTCTGAGAGCTTGTCCCTGAGCGGACGGATGCTCCAGCTTCACTTCCGACCTCAAAGATGCCTCAGCTTGGACCTTAGAAATACTCTTTAGTGATTGATGGCATTTTCTGTGAAGGTTCTGTTTGCTGTTTCTCTGGGGCCTTTTCTCCCTATTCACCCCATGAGATGCAGCGGCACATGGGAAGGCCTGTAGGAGTGGCAGTTTTCCGAGCGCAGACGTTCGATGGTGGTGAGGAGTTGGGGCCCAGTGTTTCCTTGTCCTCAGCTCCCTCGCGTGCACCCCCCACCCCATCTCTGCAGTCCTGTGAGGTGGGCCGGGCAGGCACGGTCCTGGTGTTAGGGCTTGAGACCATCGTTCAGTCTTCCCATGAAATGCTCCTTCAGCCTATGAACACGTGCTCTTACTGACATATCGATCACAGAACGTTTAATCCTTCTGTCTGAGCTCCATCCAGGTTTTCGCCCCTGCTTGTGCTCGTGGACAAGCAAGGTAACAGTCCTTTCAGAAAAGCAAAGTTCCTCTCTCTCGATTGGGTTCTCTGGTCCTTCACGAAAACTCGCTGCAAATTTTGTTTGTTGGTTTGTTTTTGTCTCTGTTCCTCAAGTAATTGTTCTAAAACTCACTAAATGTTTTTTCAGGTGTGTGAAGTCTATAAACTTCACAGAGAGACATTTTACTTGGCACAGGATTTCTTTGATCGGTATATGGCAACGCAACAAAATATTGTAAAAACACTTTTACAGCTTATTGGGATTTCATCTTTATTTATTGCTGCCAAACTTGAGGTAAATCATTTTCAAATATTTGTTACGTGGCACACTTTGTTTCTTGAGATCTCCTGAGGTGACCAGAAGAGGCCAAATGCTTGTCTGCGTTTTTCTAATTCGAGGTCGTCTGAAGTATAAAGATACGTGCAGAAAGGGCTAGAAATTAACCAAGAAGTGAGAGAAATAGTGAGTGTATGAATCGCTTAGGTTAGTGTAGTTCCTGGTAGCCCAAAAATTGAACTTTGACCCAAGAGGACTACAGTTTTGGTGTGATTAGAAGGGTGGATGGGCCCAACTTTCAAACGTGTTGCTAAAGGTATTTAAAAGGTGACCATTTCAAAAATATCTCCACCGAGTAAAAGCTGTATTTATGTCTATTTATTGGTAACAGTGGGTGTTTCGTTTCTTTCACAATAAATGCACTTTGATCAGTGGAGGAGCTCCTGTATTTACTCCATGGATGTTCCCTGTCTCTTTCCAGGCTAGTGTACTAAAAACAGTAACTTTGGAAGTACATTGTAAGTTAAAACTATTAGAGATTTTTGCTAATTGTTTCTCCCTTTTATTTCCTTTTAGGAAATCTATCCTCCAAAGCTGCACCAGTTTGCTTATGTTACAGATGGGGCATGTTCAGGAGAGGAGATTCTTAGCATGGAATTAATCATTATGAAGGTAGGTTACAAGTTAATTTTTCAGTCCTTTTTTTAAAATGCATACATAATATCTTTTCCACATTCCGTGTGAGTGCATCTGAGAGGAGGTCTCCCGCTGGACACATTGTGGCATGCAATGTGGCTGCGTTTTGAACTCCTTTAGAGGCCTTCGGGGAGCAGAAATGTCTTTTTCTTCTCTCAGCCATTGGTCTCCTTTCTCTCGGTTTTCCCTTAGGCTCTTAAGTGGCACTTAAGCCCCCTGACCATTGTATCCTGGCTGAATGTATATATGCAGGTTGCATATCTAAATGACTTATATGAAGTGCTCCTGCCACAGTATCCCCAGCAAATCTTCATACAGATCGCAGAGGTAAGCGGCTCCGCTCCCTTGGGGGCTACCTACCCCACTGTGAGCCTGAGGAGCCCTAGAAGGGATGGATGGTGGCCGTCCGTGTGCTTCAGCCTCTTTTCTGCTCCACAGCTTTTGGATCTTTGTGTCCTGGATGTTGGCTGCTTAGAATTTCCCTACGGCGTACTTGCTGCTTCTGCCTTGTATCATTTCTCTTCGTCTGAATTGATGCAAAAGGTTTCAGGTACGTTGGCTTTCCGGTCCATTCACAAGGTGGATTAAACTTACAAACCGATTGAGCCTAAAAGTTACTTTCTTTGCAGGGTATCAGTGGTGTGATATAGAGAAGTGTGTCAAGTGGATGGTGCCGTTTGCCATGGTCATTAGGGAGACGGGAAGTTCAAAACTGAAGCACTTCAGGGGAGTTCCCGCTGAAGACGCACACAACATCCAGACCCATATAAACAGCTTGGATTTGCTGGTCAGTAGTGTTCCTTCGTTCCCAGAAAAACTCATAAAACTGCCTAACCAGCCTCCGCACGCCTCTGCAGGCAGGCGTCAGATAGGCTAGAAAGACCCCAGTTCTTTTAGTTCCTTGAAAAAGAAAACTTGCACTCGATAGATGCGATGCCTAAGTAGCACGGAGACCAGAGACCTTGTCCATCGCTCCCGGCCGTTTGTTTCCCCCGCTGCCACAGAGGGCACGCTCAGCACGCCGAGCCCAAAGGACCGGGTCTTCCATTTTCACGTTTCTCGCTTTTATTCCCAACAGGACAAAGCCCAAGCAAAGAAAGCCATATTGTCTGAACAGAATCGGATTTCTCCTCCCCCCACCGGGGTCCTCACTCCCCCGCAGAGCAGCAAGAAGCAGAGTAGTGGGCAGGACACGGCGTGAGCACACCAGCACTCTCCACCAAAGACCGTTGGGCGGGCGCGCCGCTCCGAGTTCTCTGCCGCGCCGTGGCCGAGGCGCGCGTTAGCTTTTACACATATTTAAGTGGAAGAGCGCGTCTCTTCTGCAACCGAAGTGTTTCCTTGGATGGCATTGGACAGGGAGAAGTGTTTTTTATTAAATGCTTAGGTTTTTTTAAATAAGTGGGTCGAGTACACCAGCCACCTCCAGAACACCAGTGAGTGCTCCAGATGCTGCTAAGGAGGGTGATACTTGACTTGATTGACTATTCACGCAGATAACAAAGGCTTGAAGTTGCAGAGCGCCGTGTTGCTCTTGGTCTCCCCTTGTGTGTGCTGGGTTGTGTGCTGTTGAGCGGGGCTGGTAGTTGTGAGCGTTGTGATGTGGAGCCCACACCCAGCGGTGCTGGGGGCCTGCCCTTTTCACACTATCCGTTGACAATGTATAATGCCTTTGATGAACTGTTGTTTTGTAAGTGCTGCTATGTCTATCCGTTTTTTTAATAAAGATAACACTGTCTTTGAGACAGCTGGTTTTATGAGCTATGTCTGATCATTCAGTTAGAAGTCCTCTTCGAGTGTGGCTCTATCGAAGTCTCTTTTTTAATTTCATGCTTCTGAAAGCTCACACCTTTCAAGCAAATATATTTAAAAGCAGACTTCTGAAGTGAGCCTTAGGTACAGCCTCCAATTTGGCCTTTCTTCCGCATTGCCCTGCGCAGAGGCTGCTCAGGTGGGGTTCGCGGGTGGGCCGTGGCGGCTTGAGAAGCGGCGTCTGCATCCAAGGGGATTCTTAGGTATCATCTCTGCCCTGCAACAGGCCCAAGGTCATACAGCATCTGTAACTGGTGTTAGTACTGTCTTTGTCCTTACCCATGTCTTAACCTAAAGGACTTCTGTTTGGAGAATTAACAAATGTAGGAGGCTTAAAACTCATACTCCAAAGACGAAAATGTAAAATAGAATCCTATGCAGCTCAAGGCCAGACGTCGCCGTGTGGTCTGATCCCTGACCGCTGATGGAGTCCCCGAGTGCCTTGTTAACGAGGAGGTCCCCGTTCAGCTCACACTGCATTTTGTCGAACATTCGCACAGCGGTCTTGTCAGGTTTTGTGTCTCACTTCCTTGCAATGGTTTGGTGTATGTACGGGTTCATAAGAAGGGAGGGTGAATGAGCAAATAAATCCCACTTATTTTCAACTTGGTATTTTATCTCATTTTGCAAAACTCTAAAGGGGAAAAACAGCCATTTTAAATCATTTATGTGAGGTTGGAGAGAGACCCTACTCCTTTACATTGTGATGTTACAGTTTGGCAAGTTTTATTTTTTTATGTATTTTTTATTTTTATTTTTTAAATTTTTATTTTTTAAGATTTATTCATGAGAGACACAGAGAGAGAGAGAGAGAGAGGCAGAGCCACAGGCAGAGGGAGAAGCAGGCTCCCTGCGGGGAGCCCACACAAGACTCCATCCCAGGACCCCAAGATTACGCCCTGGGCTGAAGGCAGACGCTCAACCCCTGAGCCACCTGGGCATCCCCCTGGCAAGTTTTAATACAGTGTCCTAATAAATGCATTCAATATAAATCTACATGTAATGGTATTTAGTCAAATGTTACTCCAAGCTAATTATTTCCTCATTGGAGGCAGAGATGCTCCCACCTTAAAAAGCAGGGAATTTTTAATGGTGACCGTGTGTAATGACTTTCTGGAAAGATCCTAAAAAGTGGTTAATTTACATTTGGCATTTTGTGTGCAAAATTATGGCACTGAGAACATTTCGGTTTCCAAAGCCTTGGATTAGTTTCAGGGCTTGACACACGAGGGGACGTGGTCTGAACGCAGGTCTGGGGTAGCACTTCAAACACGCTTTGGCCCTTGTGTCGCAGAGCGTGGCCGGACCTGCTGAAACGATTATGCAAACCTGAGAGTGCTGCATTTCTGGACATCAGGGCTCTTTGTTTTTGTTTTAGTAATGGCAGTGTTGCCACGGGCAGCTCTTTTAATCATCGGTGCTAATACAGGATCCGGCCTGGGTGGATGAGTGAATTCATAGTAATGCGTCCTGTGGCTCTGCCAGGAACCCTGACAGCCACTAGGAAGGAACACCAAGTTTCCGTGCTTCAAGGAGCTCTTCCTTTTGCCTTGTGCTTTTTCCTTTAGTCGTCAGCACAAACGTTGGTCCCTCGCTGGTCGGCTCTGCATACGCATTTGCTAAGTCACTATCTTTGTTCTGCAATTCAGCTAAGCCCAGCTGAGGCCAGGTGATGCCAAACCGACGACATCAGGGTGAAAATGGGAGCTCTGGTCAACCTGGGTGAGCAGAGATGGTGAGCAGAAAGGTCCCAGAGAAGGGGGTGGCTTGGCCCCTGAGTGCGACTTCCTTGTGTTAGGGGAGAAAGAGCAAGTTATTGAACCGACGGTGAAGGCTGACTGGATTGCGGTCGAGCAAACCACATCCTCGTGTCACGCCCCGGCCCACAGGTCCCTCGCCAGACCTCCCACAGGTGCTCCGTGTCTCTGTCCCCTGGCCGGAGAGTGAGAACACCGGTCCTCGGGTAGTGGGTGTTGACGGCCTCCCAATGCCATGCTCCCCGGGGACCTGCACGGCTCATGGGTGCGTGGATTTCACACCACGTGGCTACGTGGTGCTAAGGTTCACGCGGACGTTCAGCAGAGGAGTAAAGCTGCTGAGCCCTTTGAGATTTGGAGCAAGATGTACCCCCGGCCTCTCCGACACAAACGAGATTGGAGTTTATTCGGGCAAAATGAGGCTCTAGCTCAGAGCAGGGTTGCAAAGAGAAATCAAATCTGATAATGTCTAGTCATATTTACCCAACCGTGCATTTTCCTACCACATGCTCAACATTTTGAAATTCAAATCACATTTATACCTTGGACATTGTTAGGAGACTATTTTTATCCGTGCTGTAATCATCTAATTGGCTGATTACAGGTCTCAAATTGCCACAGAGAACTCAATTTTTGAAAGAATTGTCCTGTTTGATCAAATATGTTATTCAAGCAAAGCAGTCATTGTTGCACAAGGTTACCTGCCAGCCGGAGCTAACCAGGAGTAATAGCATTAGCAGCCTACACTTAAAATCAAGCATTAGCTAATCTGCCGGGGACAATGGAGTCTTAAATATAATTTGCCGCGGATACTTCAGTCCCCGCGCTGACAGACAATTGCATTTCGTATTCAATGAGCACAGATTTTTCCTACCTCATCCCGATCCCTAACGTGACTCCCGGAGCCTGCGCCGCGCTCGGCTGCCCGGGCCCCCAGGGACCGTCCCCCGGGAGTCGGGGGAGGGCGGCGCCGTCCCCTGTCCAGCCCGCGCCCCCTCCGCACCCGGCCCGCCCTGCCGCCTGCCCGGCCGACACCAAGTCCCCAGAAGGGGCGGCACGGACCGCAGCGGGCTCAGCTGCTGGGGGCGGCCGGGCTGCGAGCGGGTGCCCTCCCTTGGGAGCACCCCCCCACCGCGGGGCACCCCAGCTCTGGAGGTGAAAGACTGCGGGGTGCAGCCGCGGGGTCAGGGGGCCAGGGCCGGGCTCCTGCTGTGTCTCCCCCTTCCCCCCCCACCCCCGGCCCTGAGTCAGCCGAGGAAGCAGGCGATGAGGCGGGGAGGTAACCCCGCGGCCCTGGCGGCAGGGAGCTGGGGGCCGCGGCTCCGGGCACCGGGGACCCGCCACATGCAGCCGCCCTTCTTCCCGGCCCGCCTCTGCACCCACCACGGAGACTTCTGTCCCGCACCTCTGCCTGTAGCCCGCCCGCAGCCTCGAGGCCCTCACCGCCACCGCCACCAGGGACCGCCTCTGTCCCAGTCCTCCTGTCTCCCGCCGCGGGCTTCTGTCCCCAGGCCGCACAGCGCCCTGCCTGAGGCCACCCGAGGCCAGCTGAAGCCAGCTAAGGCCACTAGAGGCCACCTGAGGCCGCCTAAGGCCACCTGAGGCCACCTGAAGCCAGCTAAGGCTGCTAGAGGCCACCTGAGGCTGCCCAAGGCCACCCGAGGGAAACCCTGGGGCATCCTGGCCACACCCAGCGCGGCTGACTGCCCCTTCCCTCAGCAACTCCTGCCCTGTCCCCTCCCTCCAGCCACACGCCAAGTCACCAAGTCTCGTCCCTTCCAGGCCTGACCCGCCGCCCCCACGGTCCAGGCCAGCTCGCCACGGGCCGGCCGCCTCCCAGGCCCGCTGCCCACTGTGCAGCTCCCGCTGGTCGGCCTCCGCCTGCCGGCGCCCCAGGGACCGCGTCCTTGGCCGTCCCCGGGGGGATCCCTTACTCCACGTCCATTGTTCACGCCCAGGGAACTGGGCCAGCAACATGCGACACACACGGGGACCCAGTCGGCTCACCGGCCACCGGGGACCGTGGAACTGCACAGCGGGGTCGGTTCACATGCACCGGCGGGCGCCAAAGTTCAAGTGCAGAAAACACCACGACTCACCTGAAGACCCAGCGCCGGCTTCACGTCACTTTTCAAGCAACGCGACGTTAAAGACGCCACGGAAGGGCCGCCTGCCTCCCCGCCCCCTCCCACCGCCTTCCTTGCTCCTCAGAGGAAGCAATCACCCCAAGGCTTGTGTGCATGGTTCCCACACGTATTTTTTAGACTTTTGTCATTTATATTTGGCTCCATAAGCCACAGACTTACAGGGACACTACTCTGGGTGTCCTAAAAGCTCACACAAGTAGAATCACACCGTACCGACCATCACACCACTTCCTGTTCTCTTTCAACCTTATCTTCAGGACGTACCCACATGGACACGGGCAGGGGCGGAATTTTTAAATCTTTTATTTATTTTTTTAAAAGATTTGTTGTTGTTATTCATGAGAGACACAGAGAGAGGCAGAGACACGGCAGAGGGAGAAGCAGGCTCCATGCAGGGAGCCCAACGCGGGACTCGATCCCAGGTCTCCAGGATCACGCCCTGGGCCGAAGGCGGCACTAAACAGCTGTGCCACCCAGGGATCCCTTTTTTTCTTAAATTTTTAACTGTGGTGAGGTTTCCCCTTGTGTGAATGCCCCGCGGTGTACATGTTCCCTCCCAGGCTGGCCCACAAGCCGGCCACCGCCGCCGCGAGCACCCTGTGCGCACGCGTGCCGTGGGTGTGTACCCCTCCAGGGCACGTCCCCGGGTCCAGAGTGGCCGTGTCAGAGGGCAGGTGCTCCCGCGGCTTCACCCGACGTGGTCGGCCAATTCCCCAAATGGCGCCCGTTTCCACTCCCAGCCGCGGGCATCACAGTCCCTGCCTTCCCACGGCTGCCCCCGCGCGCGCCGTCTCTTGACCCCGTGAGCGCTGCTGTTACTGAGCTTTCTTGGGTTTTCTCTGACTACGGGAGAAGCAGCACGTGTTGGATATGATAAATTAGACTTCCGCCGACACGTACAACGTCGAAAGTGAAAAACCCCCGGAGGTGCCATTCCTAACAGTTTTGGCTTTGAAACAGCTCCAGAATCTTTCCTGTGCGTACACTAACCCACGAAGGCGCAAAATATTTACCGAGTATTTGGTCCACGACAATTGCATCCGATCATACCTCCGAAGTCATTTAAAACGCACCTGGCCTCACAAACCCACGGGAGTGGGCTGACTTACCAAGGCCCAGACTCCAGTGCATCATCAGACAGAGAGCTAGGCGGACAAGCCCATCCCTCCCGTCATCCAGAAAGTTCTCCGTGTCCCTCTCGCTAAGCACCTAACCAAGTCATTGCACCTGGTTGTAGACAAGGAGCACTCCATGGTGGGAGATGCCGCAGCGGCCTGAGGCACCCCCCCCAATCCTGGGTCCTCTGTCCCTCCCCTGCCCTGGGGGTAGGAGAGGCTGCTGCCCGCCGGCGTCTGCTGTGTTTGGGCTGCATAGATGGTACTGAAATATTTGAGCCAACACGTGAAACTTGGGCGAGCCCAGATCATGTGGTGGGCCTGGCCCCCGGCGGCCCGGCCTGCAGGGCCCACTGAGCCCCAGGGCCCCCCGCACCCCTGCCCTGGTCCGGGGCACCCTGCCCCTCATCACCACCTACACGCCGCCACTCTTCTGGAGAAGACGGATAGCCCGTACCCCAACTCTATCAAAAGCAAGGAAACACAGATGGGGAGAGTAGAAGGGTGCAAGCTAAGCGGCAGAGAGAGCATATCCCTCCCTGGACGTGCAGAGCTTTTGCGCATGTTTAAGGTCAGGGCAAAGCATCTTGGGTCCTTGTCACCCGCCTGCCTCCACTGGCATTTGAGTGTCCAGATTCCTGGGTCTGGGTCCTCCCCGGCTCTCACCCCAAGGGCTGTGGGGCTTTCAGCTCCTCTCTTACCTGCCTCAGGCCTCGGGCGGGCTGCCCGGTGGGCGGCACCTTCTCCCAGCGGGAGCCCTGCCCCCCAGGAGGGAAGAGTGGCTTTCTGTTTCTCTTCAAACGCTAGTCTTCCAGGTGCTGATGAAAGACGGGGCTGGGGTGTTTTTAGGTTTGCAGTACACTTCAGGGAACTTGCCTGCTTCCTGTCATGCAAACGAGGTTTCGTTTCTCTAGACGTGGAGGGTGGGTGGGGGGTCAGGGCGACAGTGCGCAGGGCAGAGAGCAGGCCTGCACGCAGGTGGGCTGAGGGCTGCCCACCTCCCCCTGGTCCTGCAGGCTGCCTGGTGACCTCGGGGTGACCTCTGACACTCAGCCCCATCTAGGGCATGTCAAGGCCAGAGGTGGGGCAAGTGTGATTCCAGGGCTGCGTCCACAAGACGCCCCCACTCACCCCCCACCCCCCAATGATCCAAAGGTTGGTGCCTGAAAGGGAACCGGCCCTGCAGGGTGGCCCTCGACAGGGTCCTAGGTGGGAGGACCTTGGGCCCGGCTTGGCTTTGTTCTTCCTTGAATGGAACCTCTTGCGTCACTGCTGGAAAATGCTCTAATTCTGCCCTGGGAGGGAGAGAACGGAGGCATCACAAGACAAATTGCAGCAGAAAAAGATGAGTTTCCAGATCCTGGGAGTGATTTTTCTGCACCGTTCATTTTAGCGACGTCCAGGGAGTGGGAGGAGAGGGCTCATCTGTGGCCGAGATAGATGCAGATGCCAATATAGAATTCACGGGAGCACAAAAGGCGGGCTGGGTGGGTTTTATTAATTATATTTCTTTTATCCTCATAACAATGGCATGTCAGCAATCTACACTGAATGTGCCCAATTGATGCTAATGACTTCATCCTTTTGTTTCTGTGTTGTTTTTTTTTTTTTTAAAAAAAAGGTCTGTCTGCCCCGGCTACTCAGCCCGAATGAGCCCGGAGCCCCGCAGGGCCCCTGGAGGCCGTCCTCTGGGCCCCCGCCCCGTCCTTTCTGTGCCCGGGCAATGCCAACAGCAGTCCTGGCTGGAGGTGGCCTTTTGCCGTGTCCCCAGGCCCTGCGGCCCTCCATCCCGCGGTGCCATAATCCCGGTATGGGTCCCCTCCGACCCGGGCATGGAGTCCTCCGGGAGGGGCGACAGGCAGGTGCGTGTGGGACTGGGTGTGGAGCAGTATCTCAGAGCCGCAGACCCCTCTTAGTGCACCTCAAATCCCATCCCGCACCCAAGGGTTCTTTTTGAAGCACGAGAGATGAATAGGTTATGGGTTGCTCTCTCCCCACCACCCCTATCGGTATTAGATTTCATGATTTGGCCTAAGTTAGGGAAGGGGGCCTGTGCTGGAACACCGCGATGACTGAAGAACCACAGCATTTGCCCACGTCCGTCATCGCCCTCCCGCCCCGGAGCCCACAGGGAGTGGTCAGGAATGGCATCGAAGTTTCCAAATGGAGGTGCGCTGAACCTGTGTCCTCCCCTTCTGCCCGGAACCACCCCATGAGGGGCTGCCGCACACCTGACCCAGGATAGGCCCACGGGAGGCATCCAGGCCGAAAACAAGGTTTCCTGTTTCCAGCAAATCGACGCTTCTGCTGTTGTTTGGAGACTAACTTCACAAGCACGAGACGCGTGGGCTGGGGCACAGCCTGCGGGCAGCCGGGAGTCAAGGGAGAGCCCCGGACTAGAGATCTCACCTGGAACGGCCCGGAGAGGGCTTTCAGAATGGGGTTTGGAGGACCCCCTGCGGGGGCATCACGGTGTCCTGCGGCCGACGATGGGGACCAGGGCCATCACCGAGGCTGGGTGCGCTGGCGCAGGCTCAGGGAGGTCGTTTGGGAGCAACAGGCCACAGCTGAGGGGCGCGGAGCTCCTCCTCCACCCGGCCTCCTACTCTCCCGACGGCCTCTGGGCAGGCAGCGGGGCCGGTTTGCGGGGCTGGTGCCTGGCAGCCTTGGTGGCACCAGGGCTGAGAAGACCGACCACCGAGCGGGGGCTGATGCCCCGCGGGGGGGGGCGCCCGCTCACCCCGAACAGCTGCTGGCCCCGGGTGCGCGCCGACTACGGAAGCTCCAGCGGCGCCGCCCCAGCCCGGGAAGCCTCGGCGGCCAGCCTGCGAAGTCGGCCTCCGTTCCCTGCCCCCGCGAGCCCCGGCTCCTGCAGACGAGCTCACACCTGCAGATGGCCCCTCACACCAAAAGCAGAACCAGCAAAGCTTGCGATCCCGGGGCCTTCCCTCTTCGGATGGACGGGCCGCTGCATGTCGGGGCCTGGCCCTCCCCGGGGCTCCTCGGGCTGTGCTCCCCGAGGCAGTTCTGGGTGCCTGAGCCTCTGGAGTGGCGCACGGGGCTACGGAGTAAGCGAGTCAGCACGAAAGCCCACCCCTCACTCCGCTGCCCGGGACTGGTCGCTGCGCCCGCCAGCCGGGCCCGGAAGAACCGAGGGCGTGGAGCAAGGCCTCAGGTAACTCGGGAGGAAGAGCGGGGCCACAAGGCTGTGGTGGGGGCCAGGGGCACGGGGCGGGGAGGGAGAGAGGACACTACAGAGCCCCCGAACCCCTCCGCACCCCGGCTAAGCACAGCGGTTGGGAGGACTCCTTAAGTCTCTCCACCAGGGTCCGCAGGAGGGGCTCTGGCCCCGGGGCCCAGGAAGCACTGGCCCAGGGAACACGCAGCCAGGGGCTGCGGGTCAGGAAGGCCAGCACGGGGCCCTGACAGGGCCCCCCAGAGACGCTCTCCAGAGAGCTGCGGGTCAGATCCACCCGCGAGGAGTCCTGTGGCCCGGAGCCCCCAAGTCTCCGGCCAGACAACATAAAGAGGATTAGCTGCAAGTGACACAGAATCCAAGCAGGAGAAACAAGGAATTCATGGATCCTTTTGTCTGGACAGCCCGGGGGCACACATGGCTCAGGCATGGCTGGATCTGGGCGTTTGTATGCTATCCTCAGGACTCTCTCTCCCTTGCTCAGCTCTGCTTTGCTCTGTGTGCACGTCCTTCCCCAGGTGGCACCTGCCAGCATCTCTGGGCTGATAATCCCACCAGCAAGCACCTCCTTCCCGGAACCTCTAGCCAAAGTGCTGAGGATGGCACTCCTTTCTCCAGCACGGGTCACATGACCACGCCTTTGCTAATCACTGTGGCCAGAGGGATGCAGTGCTCTGAGTGGCCAAGCCGGGGCCGCCAGGCCCTGGGGCAGGGTTGGAGTGAGCCCCATCTAAACTACCTGAAAAAGTGAAGGGACGCTGTTCTGAGAAAGCAGCAAATACAGAAACAACAGAAACCCCTAGGAAACAGAGGTTGACAGCAAAGATCTGAAGCTGCTTCAAAAATCCCGCTTCCAAGAGCAGGCTCCTTCTTGCTGCAGGTGCGTGGACCACCGTGCCAGGCCCAGGACGCAGGGAAGGCTCTGGACACCCCTGTGAGGCAGCCTCCCCAACATCCGGCCTCGGGGGTGGCAGCAACCCTGGCCAGCAGGCAAGTGAGCGGGAAGGAGGCAGCAGGAGGGTTCAGCTTCTGGGGCACCCCACGGGCCTGTAGCTGTCTTGACCTGTCTCGGTGAATGCATCGGCACCAGTCACTGTTCCAAGGTGCCTGCGTGGGACCTTCCATAAAACAGACCTTGACGTCAGGGGTTGGGCTTGGATTCCGACAGAGGGAAAACACGGTTCCCAGCCAGAGTGTGGGTGCTTGCCCACGGCGCCCACAGCACTTTACCGAGGCTTCACTTAGTCACTGAACTCCCCCACCAGCCCAGTTTAGGAAAGAGGAAATTGAGACGGGATGGTTCAGCCTCTTGCCCAGTGTCAAATGGAAGTCGGTAGGCGGCCGTTTCAGGTGTCTACACTGCACGAGATGCCCGGGATTGCTTAAGTCCATTAACTAGTTTATATGAACTCCAAAATCCAACCCAGGGTTGGGCCCAAGCACCCTCCCCGGGACCTGCAGGCCCTGGGGAGCCGGAGCTGCAGGTGCTCCTTCCCGATGCTGGGTACCGCCCACGGAGCCGGGCAGGGCTGCTCAGGGGCCAACAGGCTCCTCCGTGAATCCCCAGGAGCACGGTCTGCCCCGCAGGCCTCCACCACTCCCCACCCCGGTGGCCCAGGGCTCGAGTGGTGCCTCGGGGCGGGGGGTGCGCAGTGGGGATGCGGGAG